>NC_134404.1:190866666-191168451 GCF_038048845.1 Mixophyes fleayi | reverse complement strand
TTTCCTTCCATGTTCCTCCTCTTCCAAACCCTCCCTCAAATACACAAAACACTATCCTGCAACTTCGGCTGTTTAGCCTACTCCTCCTGAACACTAAGCTTAATGTCCCCTTTGCTCCTATTGTCTCTCACTACTCATTCCCTCTAGAATGTAGGCTCTTTTCTTTATGCTATTCAATTAGTTATGTTAATTGCATCCTTGCACTTATTATTCTCCTTAACTGCACCCACTTTCCAGTTTATATATATCCAGAATATTTACTTAATATTCAGTAAATATTTATAATGCATTCATTTTTGTCTTACCTATATGATTATGTCAGGTGCTACAGAATCTGTGGTGTTCATTAATCATAATTTTGCAGTTTGAATTGTGATTTGTGATTGTCTTTCAGGTCTGTTAGGAAGTATTCATCCTGAACAATGCACATTTGTCAATTATACTGTAAACTAGACTACATGACTGTAATAACACATTTTGTAACACATTTTGCTAAAATCTATTTTTGCTGTATAAATTAACTACTAATTTTAAATGATGCTTATTATTTGATGTGAGCTACTAGAAGTTGATGATTACAAGTTATTCTACTGTACTACAGTAAAGTTCCATGTATCTGTCTGTCTTCCCCTCCCTTTAGATTGTTCGCTCCTTTGAGCAGGGCTCTCCTACCTCCTGTTTCCATAACTTTTAACTGCGCTCTCCAGCTACTCAGCTCACCTCCTCTCGGTCCCTCTGCCCTCTGTCTCCTCTCGCTTCTCTCTGCTCCCCCTCAGTGACTCTCAACCTGTCATCCGTGCCCACCCTCTTGGGCCATAGTTACCTGCCTATACTCACTTTTCTCCTCCCTCCCTCTCTTTCATGCTGTGCCTGAGCTCCCAGAGTTATAGTGCTTACTGTTACTTGTACTGTGCTGTTTCACCTTGTACGGCGCTACGGATACTTTGTGGCGCCCTATAAATAAAAATTAATAATATTAATAATTAAGAAAGGAAAATAATTCATGAGCACACTTAAGACACTAAAGACATACTAATTATAAAAAAATAGATTTGTCAATCGGCTCGACAGGTCCCCTTTTGCGGCTAATTCCCCTTCCAAATTACATAGTAAATGTTGACCAAACACTTGAAAGAGTCTGGACTCTTCAAATATTGGCTAACACTTAATTTGACGACTACTCAAGGATAAATATGATAAGTCCCTATCCCATCTGGATCTCTCCATCACTGTCAACAACTCCACTATCTCTTCTGTCCCCCAACTCCGCTGCCTGGGAGTCATCCTCGACTCCTCGCTCTCTTTTGCTCCCCACATTCAATCCCTCGCCCAATCCTGTCATTTCCAACTTCGCAACATCGCCCGCATCCGGCCCTTCCTTTCTCATGAAGCAACCAAAACTATCGTCCATGCGCTTATCATTTCCCGGCTGGACTACTGTAACCTTCTCCTCACCGGCCTCCCCCGCTCTCGCCTTGCCCCCCTTCGTTCTATACTTAATGCGGCTGCGAGGCTTATCTTCCTTTCTCACCGCTCCTCTTCTGCCTTCCCTCTCTGCCTTGCCCTACACTGGCTCCCCTTCCCTTACAGAATCCTCTTCAAACTTCTTACCCTCACCTACAAGGCTCTCTCCCATTCCACTGCCCCTTATATCTCCAATCTCCTCTCCATCCACACTCCCGCCCAGTTCCTGCGATCGGCCAATGACCGTCGCCTCTCCTCCTCTCTGATCACCTCATCCCATTCCAGAATTCAAGACTTCTCCCGAGCTGCCCCCCTGCACTGGAATGACCTCCCACGCTCCGTCCGTTTGTCCCCTAACCTGTGCTCTTTCAAACGGGCACTCAAAACTCATCTCTTCCTCAAAGCTTACCAGCCTTCCACCTAACCCTCTCTCCACCCTCACTCTCTTCACTTCGCTCCTCCTCAGTAGTGGGGAGCACTTGCTCCCCTCCTCCGACTCCCTTTGTGCCTGCCGTCTGTCTACCCTCCCTATAGGATGTAAGCTCGTATGAGCAGGGCCCTCCTCCCTCCTGTCTCGCTACCTTATCTTCTGCTCCACTTCAATATATTTGCCTTGCCTGGAGCCTCTGAAGTCTTGGTACTACTCGTTTATTGTTTTGTACTGTTGTTCCCTGTACGGTCCATTGTTTGTACTGTGTACGGCGCTACGGAAACCTTGTGGTGCCTTATAAATAAACGATAATAATAATAATAATACTGGGCTGCAATGCCATTTCACACCAACTTTTGAATTCAAAGATCATCACAAACTCATGGTCTGACCGTTCTGTTGTCACCTCCCTCTGCAGCCTATTGGAGGGCTCAGTGAGACGCCCTTCGTTGGCGTCTCAACAGAATCCTCCTCAATGTTCCTCAATTTCAATAAACAATTAAGGAAGACATTACAAATTACTTCACTGATAATATTCAGAAATACTTTTACTCCCTATTGGTTTGGAAAGCACACAAAGCAGTCACAAGGGGCTGCATTATTAACTATGTCTTCCACCGCAAGAGAGAACAAAAACTGTCACAGTCCAGAGACTGGATAGGAGCCCAGTGGCAGGGAGGAAGGCTGGCTAACAGGAGATAAGATGGAAGAAAGATCAAACAAGCCGGGTTGAGGTCCAAAAGGTTGAGGCACAAGCGAAGTGGAGGGCAAGCCGAGGTCGGTACACAAGTAGTAGATGCTGGTAGACAGGAACAGCAACAGGAGCAGGAGCTAGATCACAGGCACAGAGCACAATAATCAGGCACTGGAGACAGGAACTGGCCAGGTTTAATATGAAGTCAACGGGTGGAGCTAAGGCATGCTGGAAGATCAGGAGATCACTGGAACTGATCTAGAACACTGAATAAAGGCAGGGAACTGTCCAGCAGCCAGAATAGCTCAGTCAGCAGAGCAGCAGTCCACAGAGGCAGAAGCCCCGGGTTCAAATCCTGACAGAAACACCTTGTAAACCACCTAACAACCAAATGCAACTCCTGGAAAATCTCCACAAGCAACAACCTTCTAATCAAAACTACCACAGTCTTTTATAAGCTAGGAGTGAATTGAACAACTTTTTGGCTGACAAGATTAGGCACTATATTGGCTCAACCAACGCTTTGACAAAAAGCACAACAAAGTGAATACCTTACTGGCAAACAAGCTTCAAGCTCGTCACTCCTCCCAGGCTATACATAAAAGACCCACATGGTACTCCCAAATACGACCCATTGGCCATCAACTACAATTTTAAAACCTACTATGTAGCACTAAATAATATTCAATCAGCTGATCCTCAAGGTTACCCTCGCCACGCTATCCACTAATATCTATCCTCCTGCAGACTTCTAAAACTCACCTGTACATCTACGGAACCACGGAGCATCAATGTTACTGACAACGTTAAAGCCATCCAAACTCCGGGACTGATTGGCTACCTAATGTCCTACTACAAGTCATCAAGTCATTTGTGCCTAGCCTAATGCCACACCTGCATTCCTTATTCAACCACATCCGAGATAGAGAATATTTCCACCCAGACACCACTAAAGAAACAATCATTGTAATCTCTAAACCGGGTAAAGACCCCACCATTTGTTCAAACTATCGATCTATATCTTTATTGAATCTAATTATCTATCAAGGTCTTTGCAAACAGGCTGAACCCACTTCTCTCTGGTCTTATTCATCCTGAACAGGTGGGCTTCATCCTGTCCAGATAGACACTCAACAAAACTTGACGTGTCTTGACTCGATCCACCATATTAATCTGAAATCCTGTCTCTTGTGCTTGCCCTGGACACGGAGAAGGCCTTTGACAAGGTTTCTTGGTTGTTTATGGATCTCACTCTCCAGAAATTCAGTTTCTCAGGTAGATTCCTGAAGGTTATCGGTGCTCTCTATTGTAATAACTCCTCCTCGGTCCTTTCTAATGGTCTGGGCTCTACATCTTTCTCTCTGACTAATGGCACCAGAGAGGGCTGCCCCCTATTTCCCTGCTCTTTGCCTTAGTCATCGAACCTGCAGCATGCTGGATCCGGGGTAATCTAACTATCTCCAGCATCGCCACCTTGTCCTCTGAGCACAAAATATAGTTTTTTTGCAGATGATGTCTTACTGTCCCGTTACAAAAAATTGGTTTCAATTCCGAACCTGTTCCAGGAGCTGTCTGATTTCGGAGCTGTTTCAAGATACAAGATTAACAATATTAAGTCTGAGGCACTACCTTTCCATTTACCTAGCTCCATTAAAAGCTTCTCAAACTCAATTGTTGACCTCCTATATAAAGTACATTTCCAGCCCTTGATCCATAAGCTCGAGCAGGACCTCCTCTACTGGCAGAAACACTTTATAATGTGGATAGCCAGTGTTAATGCCAGTCCCCTATATAATGGCCTGGGATGCTGACCTAGGTAACCCCCTTAACGAGGAATATTGGGACACAATTCATACCCGGATCTCGAAATGCACAATCTGCAAGGATATCAAAGAAAATTCTGAATAAAGTTCACACCAGATGTTACTTGGTCCCCGCCTGCCTTCACTCTTTATTCCCTAATACCCCTGACACATGCTGGAGGAAGTGTGGCCAATGAGGAAACTTTGTGCATATATAATGGACACACCTGTGCTGTCTTCTTTCTGGCCACTATTAACTCCCTTATTGATGTAGTTAGCGGGCTTACTCTTGACCGGACTCCTGCCAACCTCCTCTTTTGTGCCCCATCCCCATCTTGAAAAAGCTACTGACAAATTGATCTTGCACATCTCCTATGCGGAAAAATTCCAGATAGCTCGCGACTGAAAGAATAGCAAGCCCCCCTCATGCCAGGAGGTAATCAATCATGTCTGGTTTGTGTCCCAGATGGAACACATCACCAGTCTTCAGAACAATAAAGTTGCTTCCTTCAACAAAGTTTGAGGATCTTGGTACTCCAATCATGTCACCTCACTACCTGGCACACTGTAAACTCCCTTCACTTCCACTCACCACAAACTTCCCAACCCCCCAAACAGCCCCCCCCATTATATCCTAGCACCCCACATACACCTTGACAAAGGCACATCATTATGGGTACAGGACACACACTTATACCTGGTCTCCTTCTTTTTTGGACCACTGGAACTACCTTACATGCTCCTTTCTGTTGTTTGATTGCTACGACACTGCAGTCTACTCTACCTGTGTCACTTGTATTGTTATAGCTATTAAACTGCATTTTGGTATGTCACTGGAGAACCGGCCATGGGTGCCGCATGTCAAATTTCAGAATAAAAGAATTTAAAATGACAAATTAGGGATAATGTAAAGGTGGAAAACTTGCCATTTTTTCCAACTTCCTGTTTTGCAAAAAGTCACTGTTTTTCTATATTTTTGGGAAAGCGTAAATCAGTGTACAGGGCGTTTTAAGATTCGGGGTTTGCTTTGTTAAAAAGCTATTAGGCCTGAGGTGTCACGGAGATTGGAATACACCTCGAAGCCCTGCTCTACATAGACTTACCCCCAGAGAGGCGCGGCGTCTAACGGTAGAGAGGTATTCACCCAGTCTAATCCCTAAGGGGATTTCAGCGGGGTGAGATGGAACTGTGGAGTGGAGCAGGCCTCCTGAAAGATAAATGCAGAGGTTCAGGGGAACAGCAGTGAACCAAAGCGTTGAGGTCTTTAGAAAGCAAATAGCTGAGAACAGGACTGATTATGAGGCACGAGATTCTTGCAATAATACCACAGGTCTTGATCGTGGAACAGGTAACACAGGATACTGACTGGGAGGTAGTGAGTAGTGAACTGCAGACAACTGGTGCACTGAGATCCTTGGAAAGCGAATAGCTTGAGGATGGGTCTGATGATGAGGGACAAGGTTCTTGAAATAATACCACAGATCTTGATCGTGGAACATGTAATACAGAATACCGATGTGCAGACAGGAGCCAGAGAGAACAGTGTCCTAACAGGTAAGGAGACCTGAGGATCTGGCAACTTGGTAGAGAAGCAGGTGCTTTAAATAGACGGAGATGACAGGCAATTAGCCAATCAAAAGAATGGAGATGTTGCCTATAGCAACCAATCAGATTCTAACTATCATTTTGTAGAATGTACTAAATAAATGATAGCTAGAATCTGATTGGTTTTTCAAACCCGCCGAAAAACTCTCAGCTTGATACATTTACCCCCAGGTGTGCGCATGCTCAGTTCAGACCAGCAAGTGAATACAGCGAGTGAGAACCAAGGGAAACAGGTAAGAACAGTGACCAAAATGCTGGTTAGCTGGTGCAATGGGCGACAGTACCACCACTATTTAAAGGTAAGAACTTGGGAAGATTAGAATGAAGGCCATAGACAATAGAGAACGGAGTGGAAGAGGTGGATTCGTGATAGAGGTTATTATGGGCAAATTCTGCCCAAGGCAAAAGATCCACCCAATTATCCTGGGAAGTCGAGGAACATAGACCAATAAAAGTCTCCAAATCTTGGTTCATTCTTTCAGTTTGACCATTGGGTTACGGTTGGTAAGATGACGAGAAATTCAGCTGGATATCCAGGAGTTTACAGAGAGCTGTTCAAAATTTGGATGGAAATTGGACTCCCCGGTCGTTGATAATCTCAAGAGGACATCCATGTAAGCGGAATATTTCCTTGACTAAAATATTTTCTAAACAGGATGCTGATGGAAGGCCAACAAGGGGGATAAAATGCGCCAACTTCCAGAAATGGTCTTCGAACACCCAGATGGTGTTAAACTCCCTGCAGGGAGGGAGATCAGTCACAAAAGCCATGTTTGGATGGAATAGGAAGCGGCATAAGAGGACGAGCAGGACACTGACGAGAGGGCTTATGTTGTGCACAAAGATCACAGGCTGCCATAAACTGTTTAACATCCGACCAAGGGTAGGCCACCAATAATACAAAAGTGGAAGCTGCTCAAATCAATTTATAGGCCATAACAGGTGCTTGAAAGGGTGGGGTTTTCCTGCAAGGAACATACACACAACATTTTTTCCCCCAGCACACTGCTATAGCCAGCAACAGATCTGCCATTTCTACTGTAGATAAAAATGCAAAAGTCTTTGTTGCACACATTTGCAAATGTATGTTTAAGCCATCCTGCCACGCCAAGGCGCTTTTGCTAATAGGATGGTCCTACTCTAAACAATGAGAGTCCCATATATTTGGGCCATACATATGTGTTTTTAAATTGAGAGCCAACTTACCAAAGAGGTACCCCAGAAGCCTCCAAACAGCAATTCAGTGCCAGTACCCCCTCTCAGCTACTGACACCAACATGCCTCTCAGACAAATACAAAAGTGGAAGCTGCTCAAATCAATTTATAGGCCATAACAGGTGCTTGAAAGGGTGGGGTTATCCTGCAAGGAACATACACACAACATTTTTTCCCCCAGCACACTGCTATAGCCAGCAACAGATCTGCCATTTCTACTGTAGATAAAAATGCAAAAGTCTTTGTTGCACACATTTGCAAATGTATGTTTAAGCCATCCTGCCACGCCAAGGCGCTTTTGCTAATAGGATGGTCCTACTCTAAACAATGAGAGTCCCATATATTTGGGCCATACATATGTGTTTTTAAATTGAGAGCCAACTTACCAAAGAGGTACCCCAGAAGCCTCCAAACAGCAATTTAGTGCCAGTACCCCCTCTCAGCTACTGGCACCAACATGCCTCTCAGACAAATACAAAAGTGGAAGCTGCTCAAATCAATTTATAGGCCATAACAGGTGCTTGAAAGGGTGGGGTTATCCTGCAAGGAACATACACACAACATTTTTTCCCCCAGCACACTGCTATAGCCAGCAACAGATCTGCCATTTCTACTGTAGATAAAAATGCAAAAGTCTTTGTTGCACACATTTGCAAATGTATGTTTAAGCCATCCTGCCACGCCAAGGCGCTTTTGCTAATAGGATGGTCCTACTCTAAACAATGAGAGTCCCATATATTTGGGCCATACATATGTGTTTTTAAATTGAGAGCCAACTTACCAAAGAGGTACCCCAGAAGCCTCCAAACAGCAATTCAGTGCCAGTACCCCCTCTCAGCTACTGACACCAACATGCCTCTCAGACAAATACAAAAGTGGAAGCTGCTCAAATCAATAACTCAGAGAGATGAGTTCAATGATTTTGGCGGATACGACATGACCAGAAAATTGAGAACAGTGAAACCAACGCAAAAGCTATTTTTTGAAGATACCGAGGCACAAAACTCCCAGGAGGCAGTACTGAGTCAGGAGATAAAGACGTGACCTGAAGCAATTTGGGTTCCAAAATAGGCCGATTCACAATATCCGGAGATTCAGGTTCACGAGGTTCAGCTTTTTTTATTTCTTGAGCCCGCCCAAAAGTGACACATAAATTAAAACTAGAAAAGACGAGACCACCAGGCCTGGCGGGGTTGAGACTTTGCGCTGACTGAAGATACAGCAGGTTTTTGTGGTCGGTAAAAATGGTTACTGGAAAACGTGCCCTTTCCAGGAGATACCTCCATTTACAAAGTGCCAACTTCATAACTAGGAGTTTTCTGTCACCAATGGTATAGTTTTTGTCAGCCGGTAGGAATTTGTGTGAAAAGAGTGTGCAAGGATCCCGTAGAGCAGCTGTCACTATGCAGAAACTCCAACAGCTTTACTATGATAAAACGGATAAAGCTGACTCTGTATTAGCCAGAAAGCTCCGAAAAAAATAGCCCTGCAACACATTGATAAAATACGTCAGATCCCCTCCGGCGAGATAACTTATGACCCAGCGGGGATAGTTAGAGAATTCAGGGACTTTTACTCTTCATTATATAATCTTGATGCTCCCCCTCCTCGCTGGGATCCACTGACCCCCATCGTGATCAATTACCTCTCATCCACACCCCTCCCTAATATTACCACCACACAGCAATCTCTTTTAAATGCAGACATCACTCTGCCAATGGTCGTGGCAGCGGTAAAATCTCTCAAGTCTTCCTCAGCTCCTGGTCCGGATGGCCTCACGCCCCAGTACTACAAAAAGTTTGTCGAGGTCCTCGGCCCTCATCTGACAAAATTTTTTAATGAGGTGCTGGTGGGGGCTTCTTTTGACACTGCCACTACTAGGACCAACATAATTGTCATTCCTAAGCCGGGAAAAGAACACTCCCTTTGTGCGAGTTACAGGCCCATCTCTTTACTAAACGTCGACTTGAAAATATTTGAATAGATTCTGGCCTCTAGCATGAACCCACTCCTCCCAGCCCTCATTCATCCTGACCAGGTGGGCTTTATCCCAGGGCGTCAAGCCCCTGATAATAATAGATGCATTATTGATTTAATACATACAATAAATAGCGATAACCTCCCTTCCCTCATTATGGCGCTCGACGCTGAAAAGGCATTCGACCGCATCTCCTGGTCATTTATGGAGAGTGTGCTTCGAGAGATGGGATTCACAGATAGATTTTTGACAGGTATTTTAGCCCTCTACCGATCCCCATCGGCTACTGTTTCTGCTAATGGCCTGACCTCGATCCCCTTTTCGATCAGGAATGGCACTCGCCAGGGATGCCCTCTCTCACCGCTTATATTTGCTCTCGTCATTGAGCCATTGGCTGCTAGGATTTGAAATAATCATGAGATATCGGGCATACAGGTTGGCCCCTCTACTCATAAGATTGCTCTGTATGCTGACGACGTTCTATTATCCATCACTAACCCCAAAACGTCGGTGCCTCCCCTTCTAGATGAGCTAGACTTATATGTCTACTTCTCGGGCTATAAGATCAACCCAGATAAGACAGAGGCTCTCGATTTTAATATTCCGGCTACAGATAAGCTGCTAATAGAGCGCTCCTTCCCTTTCCAAGAGTGTGCAAGGATGAAGCTGGTTCCCAGCAGAGGAGTGCTGGGAAAGAACTGCTGAATCGTCTACTTAAACTAAGAACAGTTGAGAGCAATCAGGTTGTTTGAGAAATGGAGCTGTGGAGAACGCCTTCATGAGGGTGCTAAAAGCAGACAGAGCCAGCTGGGACCAATTCTTAGTGTCAGCGCCTTTTTTGGTCAAAGCAATAATGGGAGCCACAATAGAAGAATAACTTCAAATAAACTGTCTATAATAGTTGGCGAACCCTAAGAAGCGTTGAATGGCCTTCAGGCCTAACGGAATAGGCCACTCAATGACGGCTCACACTTTCTCTGGGTCCATACGTAAGTTGCCTCCAGAAACAATGTATGCCTAAAAAAGAAGTCTCCGTGACTTCGAAGACACATTTCTTGAGCTTGCAATAGAGGTGATTGGCCCTGAGTCTGGAGAGAACCTCAGCAACATGTTGTCTGTGAGAAGGCAGATGCGGGGAGAAAATTAAAATATCGTCCAGATAGACTACTTCTGAAGAGTTGAGAAGGTTTCTAAAGATCTCGTTCATAAAACTTTTAAATACCGCACGAGTGTTACTAAGCCCAAAAGGCATGGCCAGATATTCGTACTGGCAATCTCTGGTGTTAAAAGTGGTCTTCCACTCATCTCCTTTTCTAATTCTGATTAAATTGTATGCACCCCTTAGGTCTAACTTGGTAAAGATTCAAGACCATTTTATAAGGTCAAACAGCTCAGTTGTCAGAGAAATTGGATAACGATTTTTCTGAGTGATGACATTAAGACCCTTATAGTCGATGCAAGGGCATAATAAGCCATCCTTCTTTTTTACAAAACAGAAACCAGCACCAGCTGAGGAGGAGGAAGGTGAATAAACCCCCGTTTAAGGTTTTCTTTGATGTAATCTGCCATGGCCACCGTCTCGAGAACTGACAGAGGATAGACACGGTCCCTGGGTGACATCTTGCAAGGAAGGAGATCAATGGAGCAGTCCCAGATACGATCCGGAGTTAAGCATTCAGACTTCTGTTTATCAAAAACGTCAGCAAACGAGGAGTATTGGGAAGGAAGAACCGCTTTGGTAGATTTCTCAATAGTAGCAATAGAATGTAAGGGCTTAACATGTACCAAGCACTTGCAAGGACAGGATGGACCCCAAGACAGAACTTGAGTGAACAGCCAATCAATATGAGGAGAATACATAGAGACCCAAGGTAAACCAAGGATAACCGGACTGGAGGTGTACGACAACACATAGAAAGATATATTTTCGAAATGCAGAGCCCAGACTTGGAGAGACAATGGTTTCGTTTGTGTCAGAATTCTCCCATTAGGAATCTGACTCCCATCAATGGCAGTGAGCACTACTGGGGTAGGCAGTAATGTGGTAGAGAGTGAGAAGGATTCCACTAGATTGGAAGAAATTAAATTCTCGGCTGCCCCAGAGTCCAGAAAAGTAGGCAGTTGTTTACATTCCTTGAGACCATGCAGGGTAATGGAATTTAAACATGCAGACAAATTATTAAATTATGGAGAGAACTTGAAAGTCCCCAATCTGACTTCTTGATCACAGATTAGGGTATGGCATTTCCCTGGTGTTTAGAGCATGAGACCAAGCAATGCCCGGGTTCAGCACAATAGAGACAAAGTCCACTGGAAATTCTCCTCCTTCTTGCGTCTGGAGAGAACCTGGAGTGTTCTAACTGCATGGGCTCCTCTGTGGCAATAGAGGGTAGGCTCTGGGTGACCGTTAACACAGGATTTCGCCAAGAAGGTTCTTTCTCTGAAGCCCTCTTTGACATCGGATGTCAACACGGTGGCACAATGAGATCAGAACCTCTAGGGTAGTTCGCAGTTCCTGCGAAGCTAAAGCAACCTTAATTTAGTGTTAACCTGCTATTTTAATGAGGCGCTGCCTGTACAATGTTCTTCAGAAAGCCTAATACATTGCACAGGCGGCGCCTCCTTTAAAAAGCAGGTTAACAATAGCAAACATAATGTGCAGCTTAAAAATGATGTCATTGCTACCTGACGGCTTCTTCATTCGTCGGCAGGGTCAGTGTTTCCAGATGTCAGTATTACCAGTCTGCCGGGGAATACACTGGGGTATACTTTGTCAGGGATCTGGTAACCGCTTTAATGATTACCATCGGTGGGAAGAGCTCTTGCTGGTGAGTAGAGGATGGAAGCATAACCAGTCTTATAGTCTAAGAACTTGCTTGATGTGAGGGAAAAGCCTGTGGGAAGTGGGGCATGTGAGAAATGCTGGTGGGCAGTGACTGATCTGTGAGAGTAAGCTGGTAACAGATGGGCATGTGAGGGAAAAGCTGGTAGGCAGCAGGGCATTTGAGCGAAAAGCTGGCGAGGATATGAGGGGAAAGCTGGTAGCAGGGGTGCATATGAAGGGAAAGCTGGTGGGAATGTGAGGGAAGTGCTTGTGGACAGGGTGGCATGTGAGAGAAAATCTGGCAGGAATGTGAGGGAAAAACTTGTGGGCAGGGGGACAGGTGAAAGAAAAGCTGATGGGCAAGTGAGGGAAAAGCTTGCGGACATGGGGGCATGTGAAAGAAGAGCTGGAGGGCAGGGGGGTATGTGAGAGAAAGGCTGGTGGGCATATGAGGGAAAAGCTGATGGCAGGGGTGCATGTATAGGAAAAAATGATTTGCAAATAAGGGAAAAGCTTTTGGGCAGTGGGGCATGTGAAGCAAAAGCAGGCGAGCAAGTAAAGGAAAAAATTGTGGGCAGGGGGGCGTGTGAGAAATTCTGGTGGGCAGTTACTGACTTGTGAGAGAAAAACTAGTGGCAGGGGGGCATGTGAGGGAAAATCTGATTGCAGAGAGGGGAGGGCATATAAGAGGTTGGTGGCAGGGGGACATGTGAGGGAAAGGTTAATGTCAGGGGCGAATAAGAAAAGCTGATGGGAAAGTGAGGGAAAAACTTGTGGGCAGAGGGCATGTGAATGAAAAGCTGGCGGGCCTGTGAGCAAAAAGCTTGTGGGCAGGAGAGCACATGAAGGAAAAGCTGGTGGGCAGGTGGTGACTAGTGAGAAGAGCTCATTAGGGAGTTGGGGCATTTAAATAAAAGTTGATTGCAGTGGACGATTTATGAAAGAAAAAGCTGGTGGGCAGATAGACATGTTGGAGAATGCAATGGGCATCAGTTGACGGAACATCTGATGGGCATCAGTTGAGGGAACACCTGATGGGCAGTATGTCATGTAAGACAAGCTGGTGGGCAGTTTGGCAAGTGAGGTAAAAGTTGGTAGGAGGGAGGCATGTGAGGGAAAAGCTGGCAGGCATGTGAGGGAAAAGTTTGTGGGCAGGGGGGCATGTGAAGGAAAATCTGGCGGGCATGTGGGGGAAAAGCTTGTGGGCAGGGGGGCATGTGGGAATTACTTGTGGTCAGTGACTGACTTGTGAGAGAAAAGCTGGTGGCATGGGGGCATGTGAGGAAAAATCTGGTGGGCATGTGAGGGAAAAGCTTGTGGGCAGGGGGGCATGTGGGAATTACTTGTGGTCAGTGACTGACTTGTGAGAGAAAAGCTGGTGGCATGGGGGCATGTGAGGAAAAATCTGGTGGGCATGTGAGGGAAAAGCTTGTGGGCAGGGTGCATGTGAGAAATGCTGATGGGAGGTGGGACATGTGAAAGAAAAGCTGGTGGGCAGATTGGTATGTTAGAGAAACCAATGGGCATCAGTTGAGGGAACATCCAATGGGCAGTATGTCGTGTGAGACAAGCTGGTGGGCCGTTTGGCAAGTGAGGGAAAAGATTGTGGCATGGGGGCATGTGAGAGAAAAGTAGGTGGCATGTGAGGGAAAATCTGATAGCAGCATGTAAAGGAAAAGCTTGTGGACAGACGGGTATGTGAAGGAAAAGCTTGTGGGCAGGGAGGAATGTGAGAGAAAAGCTAGAGGGTGTGTGAAGGAAAGCTGGTGGACGGGGGCATGTGAGTTGAAAACTGGTAGCAGGGAGGGGATTGCTGATGGGTAGGTTGTGACCTGCGAGAAAAAAGCTGGTGGACAGGTGGTGACTTGCGAGGAAAAAGCTAGTGGGCAGAGCGTCTTGGGAGAAGGGCATGTGAGAGAATGACAGGTTGCCAAATAGGCATGTGAGAGAGAAGCTGGAGCTCAGGGGGCATGTGAGAGAGAAGCTTGTAATGGAAAAGCTGGTGGACAAAGTGTAACTTGTGAAGGAAAAGCTAGTGGGAAGAGGTGTATGTGAGGGGAAAGCTGGGGGGCATGTGTGGGAAATGCTGGTAGGCAATGTGCATCAGGTGAGGGAACACTGGATGGGCAGGATGTCATGTGAGACAAGCTGGTGGGCAGTTTGGCAAGTGATGGAAAAGCAGGAGGTAAGTTGTAAGAGAAAAGCTAATAGGCAAAGTGCATTAGGAAAAAGCTGGAGGCAGGGGGACATGTGAGGGGAAACGTAAATTATTAAATTAAAGATTGTGAGCTATTGGATATGTTAGAAAAAAAGCTGGTTGGCCCAGTGTCATTTGAGAAAAAGCAGGTAGGCAGGGTGGCATGTTAGAGAAAGCTTGTGGCAGGTGACATATATGAGAAAAGCTGGTGGGCATGAGATTAAAGATTGTGGGCAGATGGGTATGTTAGAGAGAAATTGATGGGTATATCAAATGTGGTGTGGTTGCACAAGTCTTGGGACTGTATAGGTGTGTGGGTGCAAAAGTCTGGGGAGGGCACAAGTATGTGGATGTACAAGTCAGAGGAGGGCACAGGTATATGGGCGCATAAGTGTGTGATTATATAGTACAATACATGTAATACACAGAGCCATATATGGTGTCACAGAGCAGTATGTTATATTATAGTACAGTACATGTAATACACAGAACAATATGTGATGTTATAGTACAGTACATGTAAGACACAGATCAATATGTGATATTATAGTACAGTACATGCAATACACAGAGCAGTGTATGGCGTCACAGTACTGTATTATAGTACAGTACATGTAATATAAAGAACATCTTATCTTGTCAGATTGCTGTGGCACAGAGTAGAAAGAGCAACACATGTATAATCAATATAATTACATGCGACTAAATGTGTACACAGTAATTTAACCTGCCTGATGGGGGGTTAGTCTGGTGATCTGTGTTGTTTCTTTACATGTACATTGCTGGCAGAGTGATGAAGGCACCACTGTACGACTGTCATGGTTATAAGCCCCAAGGATAGGGTCAGACAAAGATTATGGAGAAAAAGCAAAGTCACTGTGAGGGTTAATGTATACTAGAGTAAATCTGCTGACAGTGTGGAATGCACACAGCCCTGTATACTGCTGTGGTTCCTGTTCTCCTCAGCTGACAGCAGATACTTAGGCCATGCTCTCCCCTCTCCTTCCTCAGCTAGCACAGTATCTCCTCCCACCAGTCTCTCAGCTCCCCGGGTTGCTCCTCTGGGTGCAGTTGAAACTACCGCAGCTGGAAATGTGTACTGCTCGCTGCATACATCTTCAAACTTCTGCCGAAGTCTACTTCAGCACCTGCATCTGAAAATGCGGAGCCCCTGCCCCTGCCTGGTGGGGAGAATCCTTCCCTTCCACAGTGCACAGATCCCCCCAGCCTCCCACCTACTAGGCTCCTGAACACCATGGTGACTGCCTTAATGTTCTCAGCATTTAAACAGAGCACGTCGGAGAAGTGCATGACGCCACTTCTGTTGCACATTTTTACCTTCACAAATGATTTTTACTAAGTGCCAGTAAAGAAGTTTAATCTCAAAAACTGTTGGGTATATGACATAGCATGTGAAAGGAAAGCTAGTGCGCATATACGGGTGACATGAGAGAAAAGCTGAGGTGAGTATATGGGGTGGCATATTGGAGATAAGCTGGTTTGCCAGATGAGGGTAGAAACCCAGTTGCCCCCGGGGGAAAAACAGCTACGTCAGCTATGCAATGCACCACGTCAAATACCATGCCCTGGCAGTTTCAACTATTACAGTGGGACTTTAAGCTAGTGGGTCTGCTGAGCCTCTACCACACCCTGCGCCTAAGCATCAGCGCCTGACTGGCCACTAGACAAAATGATGCTCACCTCCCAGTCTTGGTCCTGGACATAATTCCCTTATCTGACATAATAGGAAAGATGAGAGAGGTATAAAGGAACGCTGCAGTGCACAATAAAACCTTACAGCTGACTATAAAACAGCCACAAAGATCAAAGTAAAGCTGCAGCGCACAATAACAAGCTGAAAGTGGACTGCAAAACAGTCACAAAGTCAGAGCAAAACTGTATTGGAGAGTGATCAGTGTTTCTCCTCTCCCCCGAGTCAATCCCACACAGGAAAATCTAGGCAACCCCAGCTGAGGCTGAGGGATGCCAGTCCAAGTGCAATAAAATTACATCTAAAGTAAAGGCTGCCTATGGCAGCCACAGAAGAAATTGCCCAGTTCTGGTGAGCACTTAGAAGAACCTGACATTCAAAGGGAGGAGCTTGAGTATTTAGAGAAAATTTATAAGTGCCCAAGCTTCTGCCACAGTATTTTATACCCCATTGTATCCAGTGTCCCTCATGGATGAAAAAAAAAGAAATGCTGGTGGGCAGTCATGGATGTGAGTTAAAAGATGGTGCATAGGAGGAGTTGCATGTGATAGAAAAGCTGGTGAGCAGATGGGAATGTGTGAGAAAAGAACATGTACTGGGAAGGGAGGGAACTAGGTTTAGAGGATATCTGAGGAAAGAGTACTTTACAAAATGGTACTGGACAGGTGGTATAGGTAGCCAACAGAGGTGGTAGAGTCTAATATAAAAATTCTTGGTTATTATGGATTTAAAAAAAATAGGATTAACTAGATGTCCAAGTGGTTCTTAAATGCTGTCAATTTCTAAGTTTCAAACTTAGACAAAAAACCTGTCCAATTAAGGTTCCTTACACTTACACACCATCTAAAATGAAAAAAAAAAAATATTGAATCTCTTCCACTCAAACTCCAAAAAGCAAAGCAATTATGTGTTCCTTGTGCAATACAGACATGGGACCTGATTCATTAAGGATCTTAAGTTGAGAAACTTTTTATTTCAGTCTCCTGGACAAAACCATGTTACAATGCAAGGGGATTAAATTAGTATTCTGTTTTGCACATAAGTTAAATACTGGCTGTTTTTTCATGAATTATATTTTTTTTAGCATAGCATATACTCCGGTCCCGCAGATTAGGAGACGGTCCTGGCACTTTCTGAAAGTTCTTGGGCGCCCTGAAGCTTTCTTCACAACTATTGAACTTCTCTCCTTGAAGTTCTTGATGATCCGATAAATAGTTGATTTAGGCATAATCTTACTAGTAGCAATATTCTTTCCTGTGAAGCCCATTTTGTGCAAAGCAATGATGACTGCACGTGTTTCCTTGCAGATAACCATTGTTAACAGAGGAAGAACAATGATTTCAAACACCACTCTCCTTTTAAAGCTTCCAGTCTGTTATTCTAACTCAATCAGCATGACAGAAAAAGCAGACTTTGTGTAAAATAATATTTGTGTCATTCTCAAAACTTTTGGCCATGACTGTACAGTACATATAACCAGTTCACCATGTGCTTTGATAAATAGCAAAGTGTGATTAAAGTATCATTTATGTCTATCTAAAGTTGTTTTTTCTGTTATCAGTCAAAAACATGGAGCTCCTCTTAATGTTTCCTGAAGCAGTAGTGGGGCCAGGACAAGTTCCCAAGGCAGCATATACTATAACAGGGGTGGCCAACCAGTCGGTGCCTAAGAGTCAAGAAATACCTATTGATACGGCAAAGAGCCAACTTTAACTTTTATATATATGTGTGAATTACATATACACAGTATAAACATGCACATACATAATGCACACACATACATTGAAAATATAACGTAATTTACAATATCTCGCTAAGTGAAAAATAAGATATTCAATATTGCTAAAATGTTCATAATAATAATAATAATAATAATAATAACAATAATAATAATAATCACCTCAGCTCTTACCTTGCTGCTGTGTCCAGCGGAGGAGGGTTCAAAGGCTACTTATAGTCTCTCCACAGTAGTTCACGGTGCTTCTGTATCCATAATATTTAATGACGTGGGGATAAAAAAGACATAAATAACCAACATGCCCCTCAGACCTCTGCACATTCCCACCAGATCTCACCACGTGCCCATTATATACACATCAGCCTCTCCACATGCCATGAGATCTACCCACATTCCCTACACATGCTAATCAGCCTCCCCACATACCCATACCTGCCACTCAGCCTCCCCACATGCCCCATAAATGCCATTCAGCCTCCCCACATGTCCATGCATGCCACTCAGCCTCCCCACATGCCACTCAGCCTCCCCATATGCCCCACACATGCCACTCAGCCTCCTCACATGTCCCATACATGCCACTTAGCCTCCCCACATGCTCTATACATGTCACTCAGCCCACATATAATTATAGGTATAATGAAATTGATTATAGATTTGGTCGCTGTACCACATGTTTTATTTCATGTTTAATCCTTGTCATATTTATAATTTTAACCATATATTTGATATAAAGTTTGCAACCATCCTCCACTTACCAATCAATTCCATTATACCTATAGGTCTAAGCGCAGAATTTTATATAATTATATGTGTACTTGTTCAGGTTGGACCTCCCTGTAAATTCAGCTGCTATACCTATACACATTTCCCGCTAGTGCGCTTCCTTTTTTCTTTCCATAATGACACTCAGCCCCCCTACATGCCCCATACATGCCTCTCAGCCTCCCCACATGCCCCACACATGCCACTCAGCCTCACCACGTGCCCCATACATGCCACTCAGCATCACAATGTGCCCCATACATGCCATTCAGCCTCTCACATGCCCCTTACTTACCTGTCACACAGACACTGGATCCCGCACAGAGGAAGGTGGGAGAGCAGACTGCACACTCTTCTCCTTCTTCTCTGATTGGATAGCAGTGATATCGTGACCTCCATGCGTTATGCAGAGTAGGTCACATGATGCGACTGCTGTAAGTGAGCCGAGCTATCAGATCTGTGGCTGTCGACACCAGGCGCACTGCTGACAGCCAAAGAGCATCACCCAGCCGGCAAGGAGCCTCAATTTTAAATTCAAAGAGCCGCACTATTATATTACAATATAACACATTAGGTCTATAAGAACTGCATTAATGAGAAG
Organism: Mixophyes fleayi; assembly: GCF_038048845.1. Taxonomy (NCBI): domain Eukaryota; kingdom Metazoa; phylum Chordata; class Amphibia; order Anura; family Limnodynastidae; genus Mixophyes; species Mixophyes fleayi. The sequence goes on along the minus strand of NC_134404.1, from coordinate 191,149,427 downwards.
AGCCCAATGTTAAATACAAGCAATGCAATCTTATTATTTCAGGTTTGATCTATCTATCTATCTAGCTATCTAACTATATTTAATCAAAGATATGCACAGAAACAGAGAAACAAACATGTGGCTAAATCACACCAAGAAAGGTTAATAACAATAATTAAAAATGTTGTAAAATAAATAGTGACATGTCCTGAAAACATAAATGCAAATCAGCACAGCTGACCTAATTATATACATTTAAAATGTTGGAGCTAGATGCATTCATTGTATGCTACAGTACATTTTTATTCTGGTATGAAGGCTACTGCCAAGGATATTTAGCTTAACTGCTGATCTTTTTTTCATTGACTTTGCCTCTGGAGAGCTCAATGTTCTGATTTTAATTATGTAGCTCTTTCAAAGTCAAGTTTAGTGTTTGAAACAATGCTTGTGAAAGGAAAACATGCTTTCTAGAGACAGACATTTCCCTGCAATGTAAGATTTTGGTGGCTCCTATATGAAGGATCCTATGAATACTAAATAAAAGATGACATTGACCCATTTCAAGCATACTTTACAATAGTGAAAGCACTGAAATTCTAAATTGATGTTCAGCAATAGTGACTTTTCCTGGTTCACAATATGGCAGGAATAGGGTATTGTTAGTTTAGCTTTGCATTTCAACAGTTGTTGTCATGGTATGTAGCTGAATTCAGTCTTAATTTTCAGTAATTATCAATTTATAAATAAAAATAAATAAATAAAAGGGAAAAAATCCTTTCCTAAAAAAAGAAAACATTTAAATTTAGGGTGGTGTTCTCTAATAAATGTTAAGATTATACTTAATATTAATGATTGTCCCTGTGTTATTGGTGTTGAAACAGTATGGGACTGATTCCTTAAGAAAAGTAAGCCAAGAAAATGAGGTTTCTCCTGGACTAAACCATGTTACAATGCAAGAGGTGCAAATTAGTTTATTATTTTGCACATAAGGAAAATGCTGGTTGTTTTTTCATGTAGGACACACACACTTGATAGCTTTATTTTTACACTGACATTTGAAGTTGATCTAGGACACGCCCTGTCCCAACTATAAATCTGTCATCACATTTTAAATGTATCTCCCCCTCCAATGCAACATGATTTTGCCCAAGTGAAAAATTACTAATTTTTTTGCTTTACTTTCTTTAATGAGCCAGGCCCTATGTGTGTTCCATAGCAATTAAATCTCACTTGATGATATCTAATTCTCCATTCTACTTAAGCCAGAGACAGCACTCAGTTAACACTTAACAATACAGCTAACAATAGTTTGAAGTGGAAAATGTGATTCTAAAATCTACTTTAATTTTCTCTAGAACTAAAAACAGTAAAAAAAAATGATCTTTTCAAAAAAATAATTTGCATTATCCCTTTTCTAAAAGTTAAATTTAAACATAAACTTACACATTACACATTTTTGTAAACATGTGGATTGGGAAGTTGATGGAGACAGGAGGAGCCTAGGCAGGGCATGGAGAGGGAGGACGTCTAACAGTACTGTGTGGGATGTAATCGGGCCAGCATAGGAAGTATTCAGGAGATTAGTGTTGAATCAATGAAGGTTTAATGGACCTGGGTGGTTTGGGAGAATGGCGCAATACAGATAATTAAAACCATGGATTATTTTCTTAACTTGAAGTGAACTCTGCCCATAACTAAAATTTGAAGGTTTGAATGGCGTTAAGACAAATCTTTAATTAAATATTGTTTTTGGTATAGTTGTCTATTTAATAGAGACATGCTAAATAAAGACATACTGCACTTTCAGTCATTCCCACAAAACTCTTTCTCTCTTCTTCTACTTTATTGAAGTCCATACCATCCATCTCTTTTCTCTGCTCCACCTTCAACATACAATCATAGATCAAATCCCCAGACCCAGTTTCCCAATTCCTTGACAATCCTGCAGCCTAACTTAAACCCATTATGATGAAAGTCCTTAGAGCTCATGGTCTCCCATCTCTGTTCCTTTTCAATCTTCTCTAGCTTGTCCTTCGACCACACACCTCTTTCCTTCTGCCTCATCTTGCCTCCCACAGCCTCATGCACCAAGGTCTTAGCACTACTCTCTTCCTCCTCAACCTCAACCTGTCCCCATGGCCGCATTCCCTCACAACTTCTGTATTTCCTCCTCCCCGATGCTTGCCCATATCTAGCTCAGCTCTCTAACCTGCCCTTCCTCACTGGTACTTTCCCTTCCATCTTCATATATGCACTAATGTCTCCTATGCTCAAGAAATCATCTCTTAACCCTAACACTCTCATAAACTACTACGCTGTTTCTCTCATCCCCTTTGCTCCCAAACTAATTGAAGGGCTTCTGTACAGCTGCTTAACTCACATTCTCTGCTCTCACGGTGTCCTCAACCCTCTCCATTCTCTTTATTGACTTCACTGCTGATACTTTCTGATACTGCTTTTTTGGCACACATATCATCTATGATCCTGTCCATCTATCTACAATTGTCTACTATTGTCTCAGTATTAACCTCTCACTTTAGATTGTTAGCTCTCACAAGCAGGACCCTCTATAACTTATCTTTCATATATGCACCTTCTCCGTCAACCTTGTCTACCCTTGTCCTGCTTCTATGTATAATATGTTTTTTGCATGATTTTTTATACTGACTATCTAACACTGCAATTTTGTGACTTCTTATAAAAAATGATGATGATAGTGTGAAATGCCTAGCTGGCATTACCTTGTGCTTTTTGTCTCTTTTACAGATAACTCAATTGCTCCTTTTCACAGTACATTAGTGGTAACCAGCCCAGGCTGGGAGGGTCAAGCTTGTTTTGTTGGCATGCTCACTATAAATTTGCAGATTGTACTCTATGCAAATGGATATATAGCCAATTCGGCATCTGGCCCTAAGTATTAACTCTTTCTTTTTACCATATGACACATCACGTGTGTCCATGTAGCATAGCACAGAAATTGTAACTTTAATGAAACACTACTAAATATGTTTTCACTATACTTCACATCTCATTTACTTACTGGCTCAGATTTGTGTTGACCCTATTTTAACACTTCTTGGACTGATCACACTCCAACATCAATGTTCATCATCATCATCATCATCATCATCATTTATTTATATAGCGCCACTAATTCCGCAGCGCTGTACAGAGAACTCATTCACATCAGTCCCTGCCCCATTGGAGCTTACAGTCTAAATTCCCTACTATAGACACACACAGACAGACAGACAGAGAGGGAGAGACTAGGGTCAATTTTTTTTTTTTTTTTTTGATTGCAGCCAATTAACCTACCAGTATGTTTTTGGAGTGTGGGAGGAAACCGGAGCACCCGGAGGAAACCCACGCAAACACAGGGAGAACATACAAACTCCACACAGATAAGGCCATGGTCGGGAATCGAACTCATGACCCCAGTGCTGTGAGGCAGACGTGCTAACCACTACGCCACTGTGACACAATGTGTTCTTATACTTCCTGACATGGCAAAGACAATCTGCTCAAAAGGACAAAAAAGTGTTTTTAATATTTAAATTGCAAAAAAGTGAACTAAGGGCAAATATGTGTATTTTTTTTTCAAAATACCACAAAGAAATACTTTGTGGTTCTTTTTGTGACATAAATCCACCTTTCCAAAACAGCAAACAGCAATGTATAAAATGTGTAGCAATAATATGGGTAGCTCATTTTTAAAACATAGACAACCTACCACTTAAAATAAGGGTATGCAAAAGTTTATTGAATCCAAGATTTGGGATTTCTAGGCATTATAACCCCCCATTACTGACTTCTTAACACTTTTTGTACTATAGGGTGTTATTGTCTGGTGATCACCTGGCAATAACTACTAAAGAGGCACATCATATGAAAGAGTGGGGTAGCATCTGTCAAATGAGGGGTCTGCATAGTTTATTGGAGCCAGGATGGGATGAGAACTGGTCATTGTACAATCCCACCCACATCCTGTACTACTTAATGCCTTCTGTAGTATAGGGTGTAATTATGAAGTGGGAACTCCCCTCATTCAAATGAGGGTACCACTGATTATATAGAAGTGAGAATGAGGAAGATCTCCCTCATCCCTTTACTCCTTAACGATTTCTGTAGTGTAGAGTGTTATTGTCTGGTGATCACACATGATAACCAGCAAATAACTTTTTTTGGGCCACATTGTGTGAAAGAGGGCTCCCCTCTTTCAAATGAGAAAGCCCCTGTATGTACAAGGATTAGATAGATATGGCACTTATATTGCCCTCTCCTCATCCCATACACTACAGATTTTTTTCTTTAGTGCAGTGTCATTATTCACAAGTTCCACTAGTTCTTATCATTACAGGTTAAACCTTATTTGAGTCAGCACTGAATCTGTCCAGATTTGTCCTTAGCAAATGGTGGCAACTCTACTTGGCCTAATTCTATGTGTGGTTTTGAAGTCTTAAACCAGTATAAGTCGACAAATAAGGTAAAATAAAAAACCACCTCAACGAAAAATATTTTATCAATGTACTGTACTGAAAGTGATAAATTAAAAAAATCAAAACAAAAACACAGAAACAAATTTTATATAAAAAATAAAATAAACCAAACAGTTTCTATTTTTTTCATAGACAAGAGTAGAGAGGTCCACAGCGGAATTTTTTTGGATCAAGGCTACAAGACTATGCATAAAATGTGAAAACATGGGTTTATCAATTGAATGAATGATGAGGTGAAACCTGGAGGTGACATTCAGAATTGGACTTGGGTCAGTACTCTGCCTGATTTACACCATAACCAGTAGAATACCAAAGCACAAGCATTCCATTTTATTATACCCTCAATTCCCCAGTAGGGAATGTAACTTATGGCCATCCCAGTTCCCCATACAACAGGGAGAGTAGGAATGGCTGTTGCTGTCCAGCTTTGTGATGAGAGTAAGATAAGAGCTATTAATAATAAAGGTTATGCTCACCTGGAAACCCCTCCTGTTGGAAAGAATGCTGGTGGCACTTCACCTAGGTTTTCAGAAATGTCTTGTGGTTGTGATAAAATGTTATAGTGTTAGAAAATATTATACTCATGTAAAAAAATTGTCTGTAAAAGAGATTTAGCCACTCTGGTTCCACTAGCCTGCAAGCATTGCCTCTAGTTCCATCCTGTACCAAGTATGGTCAGAATCAGCACTTTCCTTTTCAAGTACCGAGAGTTAGGTTGGCTGGTCAGCATACACTAGAAGCGCCAATGACCCTGGTAGAACTGTGGAACACTAAAAGGACAACAACAGGTAAACTTCAGGAGAGGACCAGCATTTGGGTGATTATGCCCCTTTATTGCATGAGGATCAAGCCCGTAGTGTGTTCATCTTAATCTCAGACTTTAGGAAGCCATCACCTGCCGAAGGTCTGGAGGAGCAAGGGACAGTGATTTGCACCTTAACCAACCCCCCGGTGAATAAGGACTACAATTTGGTGTAGCCCAATAGGATAGCGCTCCCTGAAAACAGAACACACCACTGTGAGAAACAGAGACAGAATAAAGAGAGGTGCCCGGGAACTGTGAGGGATACTAGACTGGCTTTGGATTACAGTTCCTGGTGGACTGTCGAAGATTGAATAAATACGTTTTAGATTCACAGAGACATTTTCTTCTATATAATCAGAACTCTTTTGGTCTTTGCACATTTGTGTGCCTTCTAAAAGCAGGTTGACACCAGGGCTGAACTACTGCCTTGCTGGCAGTAAGAGAATGGGAAGCCAAAATCCCACCACAAGGATATCCCAAGGATTTGGCTTGATGAATATTGTGTTTGTGATGCTGTGTTTCCTTTCTATGTTATATTACAGCATTGCAGTGTGGTTACTTACTGCAAAGTCTAATTATTGCACAATTACCTGAACATGACTTAATGTATTTAGTTCTCCAGACATTAGGAGATACATGTCAGTGATAAAAACTTATATACAGAAGTATATATATATATGCATTTTTGGTGTGCATATGTAGTATGACGTATGCAAAAAATTGACCTACATCCAACTCTAAATGAGCCCCATATTCATTATTCAAGATATTTGACTAGGTGTGAAAATACCCAAATAAACAGTTCTGTGGCAGGGAGTAAGTTAAAGCATAGCCCAGTAGTACTACTTTGGTAAGAGAGAGGTCTCAAGAATTCTCCTGTTAAACTCTCCTCTGGGCATTTGGTAGTATAAGGGTATCTCTGGTATTGGAACAAGCTTCAGCCACCAGACCATATAAGAGGTTAGTAATAGGCTCAGTTTCTATGAATTTTCATAGCAACCATTTAATTTTTGCCCATTCCCCTGCTGATTGCTGAATATTTAGTAAACTGTCATAATCTTCAAAGAGGAACAATAATGGTAAAAACTGCTTAGTACAACTACATACCAGTAAAAAGTTCAAATGGAGTATATTTTAGTCTACATTCTATGATATAACATGATGTAAATGTCACATAATGTCACAGCTATAACCAGTGGCGGATCCAGGGGGGGGCGATCGGGGCATTCGCCCCACTAGCAGCAAAAAGCTAGGTCCCAGCCGCCGATTAAAACGGGAGGGGCGGGGCTAAGCGCGAGTGGGGGGGCGGGGCTAAATGTGGGCCAGCCAGTCAGAATGGTCCCAGCCAGCGACCACAACGGGAGGGGGCGGGGCCAATCGCGGGCGGAAGGCGGGGTTAACGCAGGCCAGCCAATCAGAGCAAAGAAGGGGCGTGATTATGCAAAATCGCCCCCCCTAAACATAAAGTCTAGATCCGCCCCTGGCTATAACCCATTTAACCTATTCCATGATAGTATTTTTTTCATCCAAACTATAATAAATACCATGCTTATATTTTGTTTTACAAATGCAACATAAAGAAAATAAGTTAAAAAATAACCTTATTTTGTTTGCTCACCGGTCATTGTTTGCCCTTCTGCTACGGTGGTTTATGGCAAGGACGTTGTATATGAACAGTGCTGGTGGGAGATTGTAATATTTTAAGACATAAAATCATTAATTTTGCAAAAAGTCAGAAGCTAAAGGGAAATAATCAGCTGAGAATTTGTGTAGCAATGTCTTTCTAAAAAAAAAACAACAAAGAAACTACTGGGCATTTGCTCTTCCACCCTGTCAGTTCCACTGTTCATCAACTGCCTCACAGTCTTTAGAATTGCTGCAATAGCAGTTGAGCTTATAAACACAAAGTAAAACAGATCACTCTATAATATTTAGTAATGAAAAATTATGCACATTTTTTTATTCATTTAAAAAGTTAAAAGTAAGGCAGGCCAAATAAAAATGAAGACTACACAGCGCAATAATTTCAAGTAGACAGTTAAAGGACTTCTCTAACCAGTACATCGCCAATTAATTTACCTAAAAACATTTACAATGAGGGGTCATTTATGAAACATCAACAGCATTTGAGATAAATTATTTCTGATCACATAAGTGTAACATAACCTACATGTATTTACTAGTGTATGTAATGCTAGTCAGTGGATATTTAGAAGTGGCTGTATGGAAATTTAGAAGTGGTGGAATGAAAATTGTAATGGGAATGTAAGTGAATGGAATTTGATGTATAATAATACTAATATTGCATCTGGGGGAAGGCTAGAAGGTTTGGACAATTTATCAATAGCACCCTGATCTCCAAAAACTGCCAATTTCCAATATAGTTCACTGCTTTTTAAAACCTTTTTCTTCCTTACCCCTCTTCTGTGACTTTACTGAAGGAGGTGTGCTAGTATGCTAATCCATTTCATAACCACTTGATTGCCTTTTTGTACAACAAGTCTATTAATGAGTCCAAAAAATATATACTATAATTCCCATCAGGAATGTAGCAGAGATATGGCATTGATTTCTCTAAACATGGTATACATTTCTGAAAATATGTATATGAAATACGATTTCGTTAAATTGATTCATAGAAGAAATATATCAGCACTGTGGCTAAGTGGTTAGCACTTCTGCCTCACAGCACTGGGGTCATGAGTTCAATTCCCGACCATGGCCTTATCTGTGTGGAGTTTATATGTTCTCCCCATGTTTGCGTGGGTTTCCTCCAGGTGCCCTGGTTTCCTCCCACACTCCAAAAACATACTGGCAGGTTAATTGGCTGATATGAAAAATTGACTCTAGTCTCTCTTTCTCTCTCTCTGTCTGTCTGTGTGTGTATGTTAGGGGATTTAGCGGCACATTTATCATCACTCGCAAAATATGAAAAATAGTTTTCAATCCTTATCGCATTGATAAGAATTGAACTATTTCTCATATTTATTAAAAAAGCAACACAGGAACAGCAGTTCCGAAAAACTGCTGTTCCTGTGAAGTAGAAAACATACTTACCACTGCTGCTTCGTTCCCGAAGCAGTATGTGGTCAACGGTGGTCGTGTTCTTACTCTAGTGCGCATGCGCCGAGTGTGAAGCCCTCGGGCATGCGCACAGACATCTCTGTTCTCTATCGGCAATTATAGTTTGCAGAGAGAGAGAGTGAATGACAGGAAGGGATCATGTGATCCCTCCACACATGCGCTGTCCAGCTCTGCTCTTCGGAGCAGAGCTGACAGCACTGAAACCTTTCATTAATGATAATGTACGCCAGCTTCAGCTGACGTACATTAACATGTTTGAAAAGTCAATTATATTTATTGTTAAATAGCATTACTGAGCACTCCCCATACACTGTTATGGGGAGTGCTCAGTAAAACGATAGGAGATGCAAAGCAGCAGATATCTATGATATCTGCGGCGATGCTACTATCATAAATACCAATTTAGTGTTTAATCCCCGAAAACTGTTGTTTTTAGGGATTTTACAGGGAGAAAACCTTTAATAAATATGCCCCTAAGACTGTAAGCTCCAAAGGGGCAGGGACTGATGTGAATTAGTTCTCTGTACAGCGCTGCTGAATCAGTGACGCTATATAAATAAATGGTGATGATTATGATGATGATCCCTATAGATTTGTTATTGAGCATGCATATATCACTGAAACATATTATTTTGTTACTTTCAAAGGTTAGAAATGTATACTGAGGTATTCACAAACATTTGTACGGGAGGTATTCCTTTGATCAGCTATTTTCCTCAAAAGAAATATACACCCAAAGCCTTGAAAATACCAAACACCCTATCCTAAAGGTTTCAAACTAAGATTTAACTGCTCCTCCATCTGATAATAGAAGATCAAACAGATCAACAACAAAAAATAAACAGATTACACAGTGCCCACTGGTGGGATTATCAGCAGCAAGACTAGTTACAACAAAAGGATATTTTGGGAAACATTGTCATTTTATTGCCATAAATATCCTCATCAGGCTGCATTTGGTTAACATATGTTATTGTATGCCATGTGTATTTATGTTAATTGTTATATAAATTAGACAAATTAATCTTAAATGTCACCAGGTTGAGTGTTTAATCAGGGATAAGAGAGAATAAGATGTCTGGCTTAAACAAATAGTGTATGCAGATATAATACCATCAAACTTTTCTGGCCCGATTAATAATGTAATGTAAATGCTGATTTTGTATGCATAATCCACAAATTCAGTCTGCACATGCCCAGAACTGGACCTTATGCAGCTATACACAGCAGCGTTCAATTCATCTTCATACGCAAAGGACAAATACTACAGCCTACGATTTCTGGAGGGGGGCATTCACCCCTAATCAATGAACAGTAGGGACATACCAAACTCGAGTGCACACAGCCACATCCAATACAAGATTTGGGCATCTCAAAGGTACTTGTTTTTATGGCATACTTTTTGCTCCAGCTACAGAGCTAGTCCTGATTACTAGTGATGATAGTCGCATATGCATGTCAGAACATGTGCTTGCAATCAGGAGCAACTGTAACAATGTGTTTTATGCTCAATAGACATTAAGAACATCCTAAAAAATGTATTTCATGGAAAAAAATAAATAAATAAAAACACACTTTTTAAATTTTTTTTTACTGTTTTATCATTAATGCCTATACTATTAACAGGTGACATTAATCTTCAGATCTGTGGTTTGCCTGCCTTGATGAATTAGGCTCGTCATGTTTCGCCAACAAGGTCATTGCTTTACTAGTACCCTAGATTAGAATCCTAGGCACCTTCTCCACAGGGAAATAATGTTCCCAATCACTATGGGGAGGAAACTCAGGGTTAAAAGGGTTAAACTGTGTTTGGGAGTACTGAAGTGTGTTTGTGTATTGCTGACTAGGAACTGCTCTTCCGTCACATGTGTATGCTGTACCTGCAAAGAATCGCATCTGTCTAATGATTGTATATCCGCATGTCTGTATTGACATTTATGGGAAAAACTGCATTTTGGTTGCAACAATCTGCCTAGGTGGTTTCAAAGAACCCACTAGGACATGCGGTACTAACAATAATGATAATATTACTTTTTCAGACAGCACTCCCCTTTCTTGATTTTTAGTTGTATGAGATTAAATCTGTTGTATTAATGGAGGAGGCCGTTGCAGATTACCTAACAGACCAAGGGGTAAATGTATGAACATGTGGGTTCTTCAACACCCGCGTGGTCAGCGTGTTCGGCGATTAAATTTCAAGCGGCGCTGCAATGTAAAGGGAAGTTTCCCTTTACAATGCAGCGCCGCTTGAAATTTAATCGCGGGTGTTGAAGAACCCACATGTTCATACATTTACCCCCAAATGCCACATTCTTCAGGTGCAGATTTTGGAATAAAGCTGGATTTCCATACTTTGCACCTGTACTGTAAATGTATCCCAAGCTTGACATTTTTTTCTCTTATAGAACTGTATGTTATATTTTGTGAAAATATTTGATTAAAAATATATTTCCACTTAAATTTCCACTTATTTCCACTGATTTGTATTTGTTAAAATACAAATCAGGCATGCACAGTCCAATTTAACATTATTCATTAATACCAGATATATAAAAATGCTGTATACAATTTTAGACATATTAAAAAGCCACCATAAAAAATGCCAAGATTTATTTTATTAAATAGAAATTAATTTCTCCATTAGACTTTTTCCAGGAACCAGTCCAGTTATGTGCTTTATTATGCTGTAAGGGAAATGCAAATTACATTATAAAATTCTACTTGCTTAATGTAAGTTCAATATTTAACTATCAAGGGCAATAAATAGTTTGCAGCATGACAAGGTTGCTATTATTTATGTTTGGAAGCCAGCATTATTATAAATATCCTTCATCAAATTGCATTCACATCCTTTCACAATTGTTTTATTTCATAGCATATTATATTTACTGAAGTATAAATTTGATTTTCACAAGAATTATAAATATTGCTAAATAAAAATTTGATTTAAAAAGATAAACTTTAGTAATTTAAATAAAAACTTCCATTAAAAAGAGATTATTTTTTAAGTTACTGCAGCAACTGTTGGGGGTTGTAAACTAAAGAAAGTTTTGTAGTTAAATAAAATGTAATTGTATTAGCCAAACATTTTATGAAATTTATACAAATAACGCCTGTTTTAGGTACACATAGACACGGGGTGTAGATCTATCAAACTTTTTAAAAAGGAAAAGTGAAGGTGTTACTCTTAGAAACCAATCAGATTCCTGCTTTCATTTATCTAGTACAATCTAGAAAATGATAGCTATACTGTTATAGCAATATTGGATGACATAATAAAAACCTTTTCACAAGGTCTTTGCCTATAACAACCCTCTTTCCAAGGAACTCTATATGTTCCAGAACACTCGGTTGCTCGCAGGTCTTAACTCATTGTAGAAGGGGCTTATTAAATCGATATATTGCTAAGTGGGGTGTACAGGAAATTGAAGAAAGCAGTTGGTGAGAATAGTAAATCAGGTATTCAGGCCGAGGTCAGGGCAGGCAAAGATCAATAGCAAAACTGAAAACCAGCAGAGATCAAAGGCAGGGGAAAACAGCAAAGTCCAGTACATGGTCCAGGTTAAACAGCAGAACAATTCAAAATAGGTGGACACAGCACACTGGTGTAGACTGAACTATCATCAAAACAGTTGTTTGACAGGAAGAGGATTATAAAGGCTGGGAATCAATGAAAGAGTGTACACTAAAGAGACATAATGGGAACCACATGAACAATTGGACAAATACTGCTAGGCAGCGGCTGCTGACGTTACCCCCTTTTGTGGAGAGTTGCTACTAACATTACCCCCCCTTTTGAATAGGGTTCAAGGGACCCCAATATTCTGTTTTCTGAGGGTGCATTTTGTTAAAGTTTTTTTTAAGCTTCTCTGGATGGAGGTTCTTAGCTTAGCCAAGATTTCTCTTATCATCCTCTCCAATGGACCAAATTATGAACTTGCCCCTTGAAATTGCTTAAAATTGCTCTGTGCATGCTCAGAAAAAGACTATACGCCAGTGAACACAATTACATCCAATTAATCTTTGAATGCACAGGACACTTGCAACCACTTACACTTTCATGGGCAGAACGGGGGAAGGAAGGGGCGTATGTGTGTAGTCGATGTACAGTAACAGCGTGCCAAGGTTGAGCACATGCGCATTTGTTCGATTCAAGCTCTGGGCATCCCTCAGGATCCCTATGTGGTTTTCAGCTGTATCACTTGCACCAGCTACAGGACTGAAAGATAGTGATGACAGACTTGTATGCATGCGTTCTGCTGGGACTTTATATTGCGCATATGTACTGTTCGTATCCTGCACTGTGTCTGTCTCAATACGGCATGTGCCTCATATGCAAAGTGTACCTACACCTGTATTCAACAAGAGATGTTTCTTCAAATCTGTTTGCAGTTGAGTATGGACGTGTATATGCCTGAATTATGTGCATTTTAAAAAAATGCACATTACATTTATTTGTGTAAACATATGGATTTCCAGATTTATCAGCGCTAAAAGGAACCCCAATCTTCAGAAATGGTGCGTCAAAATAAAATCTTAAACTTTAAAAAATATTCATAAAAATAATATTGTATCCAAATAACATGAAACAGCCATCTATATCTATATGTCATATAAAGTCTCTTCCATGCTGGATATGCAACAGATGTTCACTCGTGGGACAGAAATATTCGTGACTTCCACCTCACCATCACCTCCATACATAAAGTAAGAATTCAATTCCTACCAGAAGGTAGTGAGTAATGGGCATGTAGCAGGTTCTCTATTTCTTTCTTTCTCCGTCCCCTCTTAGATAATCACAAAATATCTTGCCAGTAAATGTTTCTTTCTTCGTGGTGTCTCTCAATACATTAAAGCCATAGAAACAACACAAAAAAATAGATAAGTCCCATAAAAATGACAAAAAGGCATAAAATTCCAACAGTAAAAAGATGTTTATGTAGAAATACTCCTACCATATAGCCAATGTAAAAGCGCGTATAAAGTATCCATCAAATGGATTCCATCTCATTCTCTTTCACCGGCAAAATATCAAGGATATTTCATAAATCAGTCTGGACTCCGACGCGTTTCAACCGTCAATACGGTCTTTAACAAGGAGATCAGACTGATTAATAGACAAAAGAACCCATATATACTATCAAAGATCTGGCGGAAACGGGTCGATACAGACAGTTGTAAACTAATGTTTCTTGTGCATATATAAGTATAAAATCTAAAACATACTTGCATGAATTCAAATAATCCACATAGCGGGATCTTAGACCAGATATGACCTCTCGCTATTCTCCATATTAACAATGAAACCGAAGAACCGGATGTGATGTATTGTCATCATATTTATTAGTTACTAGGATACCAAAGTGTCTGAAAATGTCATGTGACATTTAGTAATTGGAGTCTAAATCATACCATTCTTATAGCGAGGTTTAGATACTGTAAATAACTTAGCACCTGATCTCTACATAGGATATTGTTAGGTTTCAGGATTACCTTAGTCAGTATTTACGCCGGCCTTCCTAGGGCGCGGAGTCTAACGGCCCTCCCGGTCTTCTCCAAGAACCGCCGCAAGGCAGGGTGGGTTTTGCTGCCGGAGAACCGCAGGTCGCGGCCCCCAGGTTTAGCCTACTGACGTAAGGAAAGAGTTCTATGAGATGGACATGTAGAGGCACTGTCAGATCCACAGGGAAATTGATAAGTGGAATCACTAACCGTATATTCAGAAGGTAGTAGTCTGGAGTAGAAACTGGTGGCGTGCAGGAATCAATCCGCTGTTCAGCCTCAGGAGCAGAAGCGTAGTCCAGAATAGCCGGTTCGGTACACAGAGATCCTTCCGTTTATGCAGTACCAGGGATAAGGCAGAAGAGTAATCTGGAGTATAGCCGATTCGGTACACAGAGATCCGTCCGTTTGTGCAGTACCAGGGATAAAGCAGGAGAGTGGTCTTGGATATAGCCAGTTCGGTACACAGGAATCAGAAGAAACAAGGGAGAACACCAGGGAGACCAAAGCACAGGAAGTGCAGCCAGATACAGGTAACACGTTGCTCTGACACAGACAGTGTGTCAGAGCAGCCCTGAAATAGGATTTTGAATTCCCCGCCCAGATCAGCTGACCTGCCACCGGGACCTACCCGGAAGTGCGGCAGCACGGAGCAGAAAATCGGCACTGACATCGGTAAGTGCCGTTACAGATATATAGCGAGATACCAACTTTGGATATAACATCTCACTATTCCCTTTCATAATGGGAATTAAAAGACCGGATGTGACGTGTCGTCATCACTCGGGATCGGCGCTTTTCATGTTTATAAGTTGCCAAGATACCGATATACATGGAAATGTCATGTGATGTTCAATTATTAATACATGAATCTGAACCATTCTTATAGCAAGAAAACATCCAAAATATACAAACATTGTAAATAATCCATAAAGATGATAGACCTCCAATTACTATATATAATCAAGACAGTGGGTCAATTGTCATTCAGAACAACTCTAGTAAGTAGTATCTTTTCAAATGTTATAGTAAATCTTTATTTAAATCAAGATATTAAAAAAAACATTTAATTTCAAAATCTTTGTTTAAACCCCTTGGAATTAAGCAATCCAAGGATTAAATCCATCACATTTCCATTTGTGATAATCTTTTATCAATATTTCTATATTTTCATGTCAGTTTCACAGAATCAATCCCCAAGAAGTTAACAATATCTTTTTCATTACATGAATGGTGAGATTTAAAATGGGCTGATACTGAGTGTGTTTCCAAACCTCTTCTAATATTGCCCAAATGTTCACCTATCCTTTTCTTTAATGCTCTAGTAGTCTTACCTACATAGTATAACCCACACTTGCATTCTAAGATATAAATGACATTCACAGAATTACATGTAATGAAACTATTAATGGTATACTTTTGGCCATTTACCATGAATTCTGTAATCATATTCTTGGGATTATTTTTGGCAGTGTTCTTACATGCCAAACAGATACCACATCTAAAAAAACCTTTGTTTTTATTAATGCTTATATTTTTTTCCGGAAGAACACCTCTTTCTAAATGATCTTTCAATTTAGATGATCTCTTAAATACAAATTTGGGTTTTTCAGGCAGAATCTCCGCCAAAACATGATCCTTCAATAGAATCCCCCAATGTTTGCGAATCACCTTCTCAATTTGTTTATGATTTTGATTATATTTGGTGATAAAAAAAGTATCATTTCCTTTACTCTGTGCTTTCATTTTGTTATCCGAATATATCAATTCATCCCTAGTAATTCTAGATACTTTTTCTTGGGATTTTATCTAAGGTTTTGATGTCATATCCTCTTACAGAGAAATTGTGTTTCATTTTTTCTAGTTGTTCTAAAAAAACTTTCTGTTCAGTACAATTTCTCCTCAGTCTCAAAAATTGGCTGTATGGTATACTTTCCAGCCACTTTTCATGATGTTGGCTGTCTCTAAATATATAGGAATTAATATCTGTGGATTTTCTAAAACATTTAGTATGGATCTTCTTCTCATATATGTAGATTTCCAAATCCAAAAAGTGGACTGAGGAGTTGCTAACTTTAAAGGTATATTTAATATTCCAATCATTGTTGTTTAATTTTGAACAGAACTTATTGATTGAATCCAAATTGCCATTCCACCAAAACTAAACGTCATCTATATATCTCTGCCAGGATACCAGGTCTGCCCCCAAGCTAATATAAAGGTGTTCCCAATAGGCCAAAAATAAATTGGCATAGCTTGGGACAAACCTGGTACCCATGGCAGTACCTTTCCTCTGGAGGTAATATATACTTAAAAAATAGAAATAGTTATTCTTCAATATAAAAGAGATCCCTTCCAATATAGAGGTCCTAAGATTCTCTGAATAGTCGGACATATCGATAAAATATTTAATAGCCTCTAACCCCCTATCATGTTCTATAATGGTGTACAAAGATGTTATATCTGCGGTCACCATGAACCATCCTTCTTGCCAATTCACATTATCTAGATATTTCAAGACATCTTTGGTGTCTTTAAGAAATGATGAAGTTTTCTTCACTAAAGGCTGTAAAAAAAAATCAATTAAAGCCGAAAGATTGGATGTAATACTATTAACCCCGGAAATAATAGGTCTTCCCTGGGGTTTTGAAACATTCTTGTGAATTTTTGGCAATATGTATATATAAGAGGTAGTAGGGTCCTCTACTTTCAAGAATTTAAACTGATCATCATCTAGTGTATTATCAGAGAATTTCTCGATGAATCTATAAAACTCTTCTCTAATTCTAAAAGTTGGGTCATTATTTAATTTGGTATAGGTGTCCTTATCATTCAACTGTCTCAAAATCTCAGATGTATAATATTGATAGTCCATAATCACTAGACCTCCGCCTTTATTGGCGGGTTTGATAACAATGTTAAGATCTTTCTGTAGATCTTTTAAGGATCTCCTTTCTTTTGAAGTTATGTTTTGTGGAACATACTTGGTTTTGTTTTTATTTAGAATTTTCTTAAAATCATCCAAAACCAACTTTCCAAATTTTATTTGTGTGCCTTGATGAAGCAGGCCTCTTCTCACAACTTGATATGACACACTTTATAGTATTTCGACAAATACATATTTTGATAGTGTGGAAGTGTAAAACAGAGCAGTTTGCACCTTTTTCCAGATGTGTTTGAGATGGTTCCATTAATTCCAAATCCTTTTGTGACCTAGGTATCAGAAGAGGAACAGGCCTAAGGTTGTTGACTGTATACACAGAATAATGGAGAAGTAACGGATGATGTAGGAGGACTATTGTAGGCAAATTCCACCCGGGGCAGCGCTTCAATCCAATTATTGTAAAGATGAGAGACATAACGTGTGAGATATTGTATCAGTACCTGGTAAACCCTTTATGTTTGACCATTGATTTTTAGATGATATGCTAAAGAATAACTTAGGTTGATACAAAGCATAGAACAGAACAACCTCTGAGAATGTGTAATAAATTGAGAGCCCCTGTCAGAAACAATATTAGAAGGAGCACTACGTAATCTAAAAATACTCTGGATGAAAAATGAGAGAAGGTCCCTAGGAAGTGGCAAATCAGGAGGAGGAGAAAAATGTGCTAAATTACTTATGCAGTTCACTACCACCCATATAGTAGTAAATCTCTTAGAAGGGGATAAGTCCACATTAAAATCCTTTGAAATGGATGACCACGGCTTGTCTGGAATTAGAAGTTGCATAAGAGGTCCAACAGTTTGTTCTCCAGAACTCTTGGTTGTGTGCACAGACTGGGTAAGCATTTGGATAATCTCTTGCATGCTTCTTACTTGTAGGCTACCACACCAAGCGAGACAAAATGTGAATAGTCTTATCAACAACTGGAAGAACTGCCATCTTATTTTCATGAGGTTCAACTGGAACCGCTTGTCTGATTCTCTTGGGTAAAAATAATAAATTAGATGGAATGTGAGCCGGGGGCATATTTTACTTTAGAGAGAGAGTTCCTGTGTATTAGTTAGAAACCAGACAGGCAAGGATTTTGTTTATGTCTTGTTTATTTTTATGATAAATAAATGTTTATTTTTATAATAAAAGTAGCTGAGGCTATTTAAGCGAAAGCAGTGGATTGGTGTGACATATTTGACTGATTGCATGTAAAGTGCAGCTGCCTACCACAGGAGACAATGGGCCTGATTCATTAAGGAAGCTAAGCAAAAAATTGAGTATGATTTCTTACTCAAGTTTTCTGGACAAAACCATGTTGCAATGCAAAGGGTGCAAATTAGTTTATTATTTTGCACATAAGGAAAATACTGGCTGTTTTTTCATGTAGCACACGAATACTTGATTTCCTATTTGTACACTAAAATTTAAAGTTGATCTAGGACAATCCCTGCCCCAACTATAAATCACCCTTCACATTTTAAATTTACCTCCACTTCCAATGCAACATGGTTTTGCCTTACGTACTTTTGCTTAACTTTCCTTAATGAATCAGGCCCAATACCTTTAACCCAATCTTATGACAGTTGAAAAAGGTGGTAATAAAAGAGGAGGTTGGACTTTGATGTGGCATCTACACTTTTCTAAAGTGGATCTTCCAGAGGCACTCATGATGAGGAGTGGTTTTCTTTGTGGATAGCTCACCCCCTCATTGGATTCCATCAGATCAAGAGAGGGTTAAAGTCTTCAGTCGAGATTTGCTGTGGATTCCTTCTGATGAAAAGTAAGGACCTGGGGCCTGATTCATTAAGGATCTTAAATGAAGAGGATCCTTATTTCAGTCTCCTGGACAAAACCATGTTAAATGCAAGGGGTGCAAATGAGTGTTCTATTTTGCACATAAGTTAAATACTGACTGTTTTTTCATGTAGCACACAAATACTTGATAGCTTATTTGTACACTAAAATTTAAAGTTGATATGTGTGTGTTACATGAAAAAACAGTCAGTATTTAAGTTATGTGGAAGACAGCACACTCATTTGCACCCCTTGCATTTAACATGGTTTTGTCCAGGAGACTGAAATAAGGATCCTCTTCATTTAAGATCCTTAATGAATCAGGCCCCTGTTTATTAATTGACTATGCACAGATCAAAGGTCAGTAAGTACTATAATAAAAGATATGAACATATTTTTATTTCTAGAGGTGCGCATCTTACTTCTTACATGTACTTCAATTTCCAATGTTATGAGGGATCTAGAAGTGATAATGAATGCTTCCTCCAAGGATATTTTCAATATACCCAATCCACACATCTACAGTATATCTGAACTACTTTGCACCCACCTTCCACTTAAAGGGTGGATTACAACCCTTAGTATCAGTCTGGGCACTATGCTATTCTCCCTAATGCCCCAGCATCAAAAGAGAATGCAATGGATAAGGCTAAGAGCTAGATTTTTCCCACAATCCCCATTGTTCTAGAGGTCATGCCACATACCATCACCAACCCATTATTGAGGGTGTCAGTCAAGAACCCCTAGAGCTAGGCTAGGGGCAAAAAGTATGGATAAACTACTGAACTACTCCATTGAAGTGAGTTGTCAACCCACATCCAGACAGAAGAAATTTGACATACCCATACCCTGGCTCCTAATCATAACTCTTCTAACCCAATGTCAGACATTACTCCATATTTATAAAGAAATGTATACACAAGTACAAATAGTACATGTGAAAAGATCACAATGCTTACATTAAATTATTCATACTGGGGAACAGGACAGAAAGGAAATAATTATGAGCCTTGGATGTCAAGCTAAATGAGATACTGGAAGAATATCCAACGGGAAAAAATTCTGAACAAGGGAGCCATTCAAATTCAAAATTGTAATCTTTCTAAACCATTTAAAATCTGATTGCCTCCATCACTCTTTCTAATTGGTATTTCTGATCAAGTCACTCATCCCTGGTAGACTGACAACTGTGCAATAAAAAGAGATCTAGCTACTGTCAATATATGATCTATCAGTCCCCTGGATTCTGGGACAGCCAGGGTTTTTCACTTTATGCCCAGGGGAAATGTTTTGGTAATGGCCTCACTCACATCCTGATTATTCTATATAATTACATTTGAATCCATATTCCAAAATATCTGAACTAAGCAGGACCACCACAATTTGGTTAAAATTTGCCAAGTCTATAAGGGGTATAATTCTAATGATACAAAATCTTGTAAATTCTCTTCTTCACAGTTATACATATAGGAGCTTTTCCTGTACTCCTCCACAGGCTTATCTGTCAAAGCAAGATGAATATCTGTCTCTCAACTAAATATATATTATTTTATAAATCTGTGTGGTGGAAAACAGGTCTGAATTTAAAATGTAATCAAGTGGAGTAGACATGAAGGTAGAGAACAAATTGTCTCAACATTTGGAAGAACTGTCCTCTGCAAACATCATATTATGTGTGAAAATGTATCTTCTTTATGAATAAGGATGATCACCATCATGAGCTGTTTATATAGCGCCACTCCAATTCCACAGCGCTGTACAGAGAACTCACATCAGTCCCTTCCCCATTGGAGATTACAGTCTAAATTTCCTGACATATACACACACACAGAGAGATAGAGAGAGAGACTAGGGTCTATTAACCTACTAGTAAGTTTTTGGAGTGTGGGAGGAAACCGCACAGATTACACCATGTTCGGGAATCAACTCATAACCCCAGTACTGTGAGATAGAAATGCTAGCTACTAAGCCACCATGCTGCACGATGATGTAAGATTCTGAGGAGAGATTAAGCTGTCATGTAAAAATTAAAATATATTTTTGCCTTACAGTGCATCCGGAAAGTATTCACAGCGCTAAAGTAAAGTCAGTATTGGCAAGATGGTCAACAAGGAGATTTAAATTTGAGCTAGATTAAGTCCGGGCTAGTCTGTACACAAATGTTGGTTGACATTCAGAAGAAATGTTTAAAGACTACTGAAGCTAAGGAAGTATTCTCAATGGAAAACTATGACATCAGAATTCCAGCGAGTGTTTTATTCTTGAAACAACGTTGACTGGCTAAATAATATCTGTGGATGCGCATAACACCCATCCCTGTCAAGAGCTTAGATTCTGTCATGATATCTTTACATATGCCAGACCTTATTACACCGGTCACAGTGTGCGATCACTTAGCCGCTGATACCGGATTTCTGCTGGTAAAAAGAGGATTAATATAAGGCCAAACACCATACATTTCTTATAACCTAACCCATAAATAACGTTAATGTAATTTTATCTTTGTATAAATATTCTTTAAGTCTTACTAATAAAATGATGTGAGTTGGAACTTTATTAAAAGTGAACTATTTACAAATGTACATGTGAATGTAAGTGTATTTGCTTTGTTTTCCTATGTGATTGCGAATTTAACATTCATATGTCGGTACGTAGAAATTGCAATCACACAGGATTCTATAATATCTGATATTTATTCATTTAAAATTACTTCATCCAATTATTCAACTTCAACAGCACCCATTTACATTGTACGCAGTATATGGAATGTTTTATTGTGCTATTTACTGTTTTAGCTATATGTATTGCTATTTTTGCTTTATGCTAATATTATTGTATTATTACAGTATATATTTGTTTTGCAATATTGTATATTTCTCATGGGACAAATAGCGGCTGCATACTTTTTTTGTTAATTTTGTATTTGTGTCGTACATTTGTGAATAAGTACAACATAAAATAGTTATGCTTTTAAAAAAAATGGTTAGAGTGCCTTTAATGAGGTATGTGGGATGTCCAAATGTTCAAGTAGTCTGTGCTCTTACCTGACATTTCACCTTTGCAGCTCTGTGAACACTGAATTCACAAATTACAAGGCAAAACCACCTGAGTAAATGGGCAAATGTATTATGCATTGGTAAATACCAGATCTAACAGAAAACAAAGCACACTCAGAAGTAATTCAGCATACAGTTTAACTGACCCCAATGTTTGAACTGCTCAATCTCAGTAGGATATGGAAAGCTATTCTTAGTTCTATAAAGCAGCACTTTAGGGATGTGGGGTCTACTGTATTGATGCCTAAACAAGCAAAAGTGTAGAATTAAGTAAGAGATTTAAACAAAATTGTATAATGTCAGATTTGGTGGAATTATGTTCATATGCTGTAATATACAAGATGGTTCTGGACATCATTGTCCACAGAGGTACTTATTGTTCTAAACAAAAAGCAGTGATTGATATATATTTGTACCATCTACATCCCCAGCAGAAGTATTCATGTCATTAAACTGGTTTCCTATTATCCTTATTATCCTTCAAATCTTTAGATGTTTCCTATAAAAAAAAAATCTCTTTTTTAAAGCATACCTTATCCCTGATGACACTATTCACACTAATGCACCCTAACAGCTGTCCCAATCTCCACTGTAAGCCACTCTTGCTGCACTTGTTTAAGTTGTGCCCTCTTCCACTTAGAATGTAAGCTCTCTCATGAACAGGGTCCTCCATACCATTGTTTTCATGTCTGTATTTATTTTGTCTGCCTTATATGTCCTTATTTTATGTATGTCCTGTTTTCCTTACTGTATGGCACTAGGGAGCACTGTGGCGCCTTACAAATCTACGATAATAATAATAATTATTATTATTATTATTATTATTATTATAATAATAATTATACAGTCTCTGTTAGAGGACAGACATGATAAACAGAATTAGCCTGATAAATGAAAAGAGAAGAGTGAATCACTCTCCATTTAATTTATGACTGATTTGTTTCAGTTCGCAGCAAACTCACCCATGAGTGCCTTGCTAGTTTGAAGACATTGCTGTTGTTCTTGCTACTGATGTATCGGATAATTTAATTACAAAGGTACATGTACCAATTGCAGAAAGCTTCTATAACATAGCATTTGATGGTCCTGGCATTTGACATACGCAGCTTTGGCAGTGCTAGCCTAATTCCATTACTCCTGCTGATTTAACAACTTCAGTTCAGGGGAGATCCTCATCTATTCTGTCATCTTCTCTGGTACAGTGTCTAAGGATGTTACTTTTATTGTCCAATACCAGGTAAATATATTTCCATAGGTCATCATTATTGCTGTGTCCACTTTGTGGGATGAAGTTCACAGTTGTTCCTAGCTTTGCAGTTTTTCAAGCCCCCTCCAATGCAAACATGGTTTTGCCAAGGAGCAAAGTTACTCCTGTTTTGTTGCTTTGCTCTCCTTAATGACTGAGGCCCTTAGTGCGAACCAACTCCACACAAATAGTGTTCTGGTTGGATATGAACCCATGGCCCAGTGCTGTAAAACAATAATGCTGACTACTTTGCCATTCTTGGTAGTATACAATCATGGCCAAAAGTATTGAGAATGACACAAGTATTGGTTTTCACAAAGTTTGTTGCTTCAGTGTTTTTAGAACTTTTTGTCAGATGTTGCTATGGTATACTGAAGTATTTCAGTGTCCAAAGCTTTTATTGACAATTACGTTTATGCAAAGAGTCAATATTTGCAGTTTTGACCCTTCTTTTTGAAGAACGCTGCAATTCGCCCTGGCATGCTGTTAATCAACTTCTGGGGCACATACTGACTGATGGCTGCCCATTCTTGCCTAATCAATGCTTGGAGTTTGTCAGAATTTGTGGGGGTTTTTTGTCCACCCCCCTCTTGAGGATTGACCACAAGTACTCAATGGGATTAAGGTCTGGGGAGTTTCCTGGTCATGGACCCAAAATTCCGATGTTTTGATCCTTGAACCACTTAGCTATCACTTTTGCCTTATGGCAAGGT
This sequence comes from Mixophyes fleayi, assembly GCF_038048845.1. Lineage (NCBI taxonomy): Eukaryota > Metazoa > Chordata > Amphibia > Anura > Limnodynastidae > Mixophyes > Mixophyes fleayi. The sequence continues at coordinate 191,125,814 of NC_134404.1, read as the reverse complement.
GCTCCACTATGCTGGAAAAGACATTGTTCATCACCAAACTGTTCTTGGATGGTTGGGAGAAGTTGCTCTTGGAGGATGTTTTGGTACCATTCTTTATTCATGGCTGTGTTCTTGGGCAACATTGTGAGTGAGCCCACTCCCTTGGCTGAGAAGCAACCCCACACAGGAATGATGGTAGCACTCACCTTTCCTTCTCCAGACAAGCATTTTTCCAGATGCCCCAAATGCCCCAAACAATCTGAAAAGGGATTCATCAGAGAAAATGACTTTACCCCAGTCCTCAGCAGTCCAATCCTTGTTCTTTTTGCAGAATATCAGTCTATCCCTGATGTTTTTTCTGGAGAGAAGTGGCTTCTTTGCTGGACTTCTTGATACCAGGCCATCCTCCAAATGTCTTTGCCACACTGTGCATTCAGATGCACTCACACCTGCCAGCTGCCATTCCGGAGCAAGCTCTGCACTGGTGGTGCCCCGATCCCGCAGATGAATCACCTTTAGGAGATGGTCCTGGCACTTGCTGGAAGTTCTTGGGCGCCCTGAAGCCTTCTTCACAACTATTGAACCTCTCTCTTTGAAGTTCTTGATGATCTGATAAATGGTTGATTTAGGTGCAATTTTACTAGCCGCAATATCCTTCCCTGTGAAGCCCTTTTTGTGCAAAGCAATGATGACTGCACATGTTTCCTTGCCGATAACCATGGTTAATAGAGAAAAAACAATGATTTCAAGCACCACTCTCCTTTTAAAGCTTTCAGTCTGTTATTCTAACCCAATCAGCATGACAAAGTGATCTCCAGCCTTGTCCTCATCGATACTCTCACCTGTGTTAACGAGAGAATCACTGACCTGATGTCAGTTGGTCCTTTTGTGGCAGGGCTGAAATGCAGTAGAAATATTGTTTTTGGGATAAGTTCATTGTCATGGCAAAGAGGGACTTTGAAATTAATTGCAATTTATCTGATCAATCTTCATGAGATTCTGGAGTATATGCAAATTGGCATCATAAAAACGGAGGCAGCAGGACCCCACGCTTTATGTCCCCTCCGACTTTGCTAACACCAGCCTAGGCTGGCAACACTAGGGTTGGTTAAGCTGCTTGGCAGTGGGGACGCTGTTTTTTTTAACATTTATTAATTGGTTTATCTGCCTTATGGGGCCTCTGCTACTGATACAGTTAAGTGTGTCATGCGCACTGGCCCGTAAGTCAGACAAGGAGGTGTGTCTAACAAAGTATGTGCATTTTGCATAGTATTCATAGTTGCACAGATGTAAAGATACTTTTGACTTGGAATTTTATGCAATTTACACTTACAATGTAAGTGTAAACTGCGTCCAACTCAACATCAAGGCCTTAATTGTGTCTGGCTTTAATAAAAAGGTTTAATTACAAAAAAAATGCTGATCCAGAAGAACAAGAAGACAAAACAAAAACAAGGCAATTGCCAATATCACTTTACAGTGGTAATAAAATATGTCTTGTCCCCTAGACCCTATAATAGCAATCAGGCTAATTTCTTGGACCTCAATATTTATAGCATAGTTTTCTTAATTATTTCACCGTATATCGTTTTTAACAGTAAAACACTTTTACTTCAATTTTCTTTGGAATCAAATAATGTAGTAATATTGAAATTAATAATTTAAGTAGGAAAAGTAATACATGAACTATGTATGAGCTGCAATTTATGTATACTGTGAATTAAATTGTTATATAACTTTAATCATTATCCAACCATTTCCTTTAACTTTAAGCAATATCAAGCTTTAATACCGTTTGTTGGATCAGTAGAGTTCCTTAATAGTGCAAATATATTCTTTATTTCTTGCAGCCATTTTAAATATACTATTCTCAGAGCCAGACTGGGGTATGCAGGACACACTGTTAGAATAACAATAATATATTTTATACTATGCATTGTCAATTACCAATATCATAACTATTTGGTTAATGTTCTTAAAACATAAGAAAGTAATAAAATCACTGCGACAATACATTCTTTTGGTAAAAATGCCTGATCCCCTGAAAATTTTAAAGGCCAATCTGAATCTTTCTGTATTTTGCATATGCTCACCTTTTACGGACAGAATTGATCAAATATTATTACAGTTTTTTGTTACAAAGGTTAAAAAAATATAGTTGTGTTTGATATCTGTTTTCTTACCATCTGTACTATACCAGATGAAATATCTGTTTAAGTATTTTACACACAACAATTTTTTTTCCTCTTTATACAGTCATGTGAATGGACAATTGGTCAGTATTACTGTCTGTTCAGTTATCATCGTATTAGATTTTCACATTTGCTGTATGTTTCAGAACCATTGTGTTCAGCTTTTATAAATTGCAAATAATTTCGATTTTACAGTATATTATTATTTGATAAAAATTCAAGGCCACATGTAGAGTTGGAATGCTTTAAATATATTTACTCTCACCTCTGCCTATACAGCAAGCACAAGATACGACTGTGTGAAGATTTAGCTAGCTTCAAGTTGATACATTATTGTCCTTTATGTATTATAAGTTATTATATTTATGTTGTGTACAAATATGGTACTACTATGTCATCAGTGAATATGATTTGAGTACTGGTTTTTATAGTACTGTTTTTCATTGGTCAATCAACCAGTCAACATGTGGATCTTTCTATTGCACTGTGGCATTGTTGCTGTTCCCCCAATACTTTTTTTTTTAGTATAGTTTAAAGAAAAACAAAAATGTTTCCTATAGTGTTTACTTGCAGTGTTAGTAGGGAAATGTGCCGATTGCAGCAGTACCCAACAAAAAACATAGGACCTCATTTACAGTCGGACGCAAAGTCCATGTAAGAAGTGTAGGAGTGGGAGTGTGCCGCAGCTTGGTAGGGTATTATGAGTGGAAAGCAACCCCAGTTACCTTACCGAGCTTCCAGCAGTTCTTGCAGCTAGCTAACCACTTGCGCCACCTAATTCCTGCCGCACAGCTTTAGCCCTTTTTTGACATGCGTTGCGTCTGCTCCTAACTGCGTCTAGGATTTATTTACATGGTCACGCCTTCACAATTCCCTGTTCCACCCATTCTCTTGTAGTGAGACGCAAGCTGTCGCATGTGTTAATTGCGTCCAAGATGCAGGCGGATATGGGGCTTTCTGCACAAGCGTAATCATGTTTTTTTTGTTGGATGCACCTAAAACGGACTTTGTGTCCAACTCTAAATGAGATCCATACTGTTTTTCCCATTGTTGGAGGCAATTTTTCTACAGTTTAGCTTTAATTCAAAAAATATTTTTCTTATAGTGTGTTCTTGCACTGTTACTAGGGAATGTGCTGATAGCACTTAAGCAATAATATTTGCAGTAATTACTGCCACACCTGTTGCGTTACTACATTTGAGTGCAATTATAAACATATGCTTCTTTGGCACAATGGTTGTAAAGCTTAAAAGTAAGAAATATTGTATAGCCACAACCAAATTAATTAACAACAGTCAGTTGGAGAAGTCAATCCACAATCAGCCAATCAGAAGTAGCCAATGAGAAGTGGCTAGCTAATGCTGCTGATTGTCACCAATATCAGTGCTTATTTTGCAACAGCTCTCCAGCACCCACAACAGATATGCCTCCTGACAGGCATATTACGTCTGTGTCCTGATATGACTCATGCGTATGTGCCCTTTGTGTATTCAGCCTATGCTTGCATGGCCCTTCTCTCCTCTTTTCCGCCTGTCTAAGCGTAGAAGTCATAAGTGTAAAATGCAGTCAAGTCTGCATACAGACATAAGCATATGTACTTTGTATATGCTTGTATGATACTGTAATGTGTAGTTTGCACAGATTTATTTGGATTGAATCATTTGCTTTTACATTTATTTGAATATGATGACTTCAAGATTTAGAGAGCCTCCTCTGGCAAGGTTTTGGAAAACTACTGCTCAAAAACTGGCAAAGTTGAGAAAATATGACAAATTGGCTATATATCATGCAGACATTATTATCTGTATTTAAGTATTGGGCAAATGTAAGCATATTTTAATATTTCTGCAAAAAAGTTCACCTAACATTCTCTCTCACCAAAATATGAGCAATAAAAAACTACCTGAGCAGCCATAACGTGATTTGAAAGCTATTTAACATATAGATTGACAATAGTTTACAGCATATGCTTATTTATGCAACATGGAATATGTAAAGAAAAAAAAGTGTGGCTTTAATGCCAACAATAGTAGGATGCAGTTCCTGGGCTTGAGATATACTAAAGTAGGCCTGGCCAACCTGTGGATCTCCAAGTGTTGTGAAACTACAAGCCCCAGCATGCTCTGCCAGCTGATAACCAGTCGATATCTGGCAAGGCATGCTGTTACTTATAGTTTTACAACATCTAGTGAGTCACAGGTTGACCAGGCCTGTACTAAAGCTACTTGAAAGCTCTCAAAACTACATTTCACCACACTGGACAAGTGTTCCAAGTGAAAGAAAGGATTGCAAAGAAAAAAGAAACCCTGTTAAAACTCACAGTCTTTTATGGGCAGAGAAACTGCAAATTACCTAATCTTGATATTCTGACATTAAGGAAAAAAGGGCAATATTAGAGAAAACATTAAAAGAATACTTGCAAGAAGATCATTACAGTATTAAGAGAGAAGCTGCAGGAATACAGCTAATGTATGCTACATGTTGGTAAAGAACAAAGCAATAAAGTCAATGACATATGACGCTTCCCAGTGAAATTGCGTATCCAGTAGGGCGGAGGAGCTACATATATAATTGCCTTGCCAGAGGAGGGTCTATCATTCTCGTATCCAGCAGTTAGGAGGAGCTACATATATAATTACCTTGGCAGAGGAGGGTCTATCATTCTCGTATCCAGCAGTTAGGAGGAGCTACATATATAATTACCTTGGCAGAGGAGGGTCTATCATTCTCGTATCCAGCAGTTAGGAGGAGCTAAATATATAATTGCCTCGGCAGAGGAGGGTCTATCATTCTCGTATTCAGCAGTAAGGAGGAGCTACATATATAATTACCTTGCCAGAGGAGGGTCTATCATTCTCGTATCCAGCAGTTAGGAGGAGCTACATATATAATTACCTTGGCAGAGGAGGGTTTATCTCTCTTGAAGGCATGGGTCCTGTAAGACAATTTCAGCCTCACCTCAGAAGCAGAGCATTGAGGGAAGAAACACTTCTCCAGCTGTGTCCAAATCACTAAACAGTCAACTGATGCCTTAGGTCCGTGATGCATATGATGTTTTATTTTGCTGTATATTTCAGATGATGACGCTTGTTAGCATTTGTTGTAAGGTTGATAGCTTCCCTTATTTTTGGGATGCAGTAAAGAGCTTTACTATACACTATATTATGATGTATCTGAACACAAAATCATGTTTTATTAAACAATATATCTCATTGTATACTTATTTGTTCACTGTCTTAGAACTCTTATCTTTGAAAGTGAAAGATGTGATCTCCTCATACAAATGGATAAAGCAGTATACAGGGCAAGGGGAGCCCACATATTTGTTTTAAGAGTCTCACTTGCAATGCAAACCCTTTAATGTCATATGTAACCAATACTCAAATGTTTATAAGCCCTCTTCACAGTTCAAGAAAGCAGGAACAATTACACCAATAAATGAAGTGGAATTTCAAAAAAATTTAAACCTATATGCTAAAGGTAGATTTTTCATACCAAGCTGCAAAATGAATGTGCATTATATCCTGGTGGAGGTTTATGCCCCATGTATAACATCATTTTTAAAAAAGGAAACTGCTATATTACTGGGGACTTCAATGAAGTCTGGAATATTACATTAGATGTCACATTAGATTGCCACACCACTTTCCATAGGCATGTAATACAAAAGACAACCAGGATAACTGATCTGATTCGGTGATTTGAATCTTTTGAAACTGAGAAGATTTTATTTTCTATTTTCACACAAATTTGTGTTATTCAAACATAAGTCTAGTAGTTCATATTTTACTGCAGAACTGCAGTAGGTAAAATAACATATCCTGTTAAAGTTGCAGCAACTAAACAGTTACAAAAGCCAGTGGATGCTGACTGCTGTCTGTTTATAAGGATAAAAATGCAATGTCCCTCAAACAATGCTTCCCCACTAATAAGTCACCCAAACTCATTTAATTTAATTTAATTTAATTTGTGGAATGGATTTAAATCAGAATTGCCTCACTCAAAAACGAAATAAAAAAAAAAGATTTGGAAAGGCCGTTATCCCTCTATGTATATTGTATTATATATAAACCCAAAATGAACCAAAAAATTGCTTATGTTCTTTTAATGTTCAAGGAAGACAGCAAGATTACCCCACATATACTGTATAGGACCTGCAGCTCTGGTGGTTTGATTTTCCAAAGCTCCTAACTTACTATGAGCCTCTTTTACTTTTACCTTCTTTACAACAACCATTATAGACCCCTACGCATTATTTATCTTTTGATAGATCATGATGCTTCCAAGCTGTAGTCATTACCCTTGGAATCTATGGACTACCACAATAAATACTTTCCAAATAACTCCAAATTGACCACCTATTTCATGTGAAAGCATCGTGCCCTCAGAGTGGTAAATTACAGCTCCATCTCTAATGAAAACAAGAAAGGTATTTTACTGAGCTTCACCCTTAATAAATAACCAATTCCTTAGAGTTTGAAAAAAAGCATCTTAACACTGAGTTCAGCCAAGTACTGTGGCAACTTATACTGATGTATACAGTACACTAAGGGCTGATGCTGAGTTGGGCAGATAAGTATCAAAAATTACACTAAAATAAGACTCACAAAAAATGCGCCCTTGTACACATACAGTATGTTGATGTATATTGCAAGATGTGTCTTGACCTGCAACGGTAGCATTTGAGTCAGGTTTATGTTAACTGTACATCCCACATACTTACACCCAACCCAAATAGTGTCTAGTACACTCATAAATGTAAAGTGCAGCGTATGCTGTATTTCTGAATTAATTCAGCTCACAATTAAAAAATTAACCCTTACATTACATTGTGAATTAATACAATGATGCACATCATATTGGGTCTGATTCATTATGGCACGCAAAATGAACGTATTATTCGTTTTTTGTTTTTTTAACAAATCGGGCATACGCACGTCCTTATTCAACTGAAAGCAGATCTAAAGAAATGTCTCTTACGTAGGTGTTATCTTGTACCATATGTCTTGTAATGTACTAAAAAGTATGTCTGATTATGTTTCACGGTGTACTGTCCTTACAGCTGCGCTGCAGCGCAGTACACTTGAATGTAACATATTGTATGTTTTTTATACTGTTATATAAAATAAAGATAATTTTTCAATCAAAAAAACTCTCACTGACCTTCTAACACTCTGCGATGGTACCTCTACATCCACAAGACTACTGAGCTCAATATTAGGTGCCGCAAAGAGAAATTTGGGGTCCCAGAACAGCAACTTTCTGGTCCCAACCCCCCCAACCCTCCACACATAGTAAGAGAAGGGGATGTGGTCACACCGTGATGGGGTCATGGTCAACATGTGGTGTGGCTGCGCCTCTTTAGACATGACATTATGTATTAAAATGGTGTTCCTCTCACCTACCTGTTTTTACAGTTTTGACAACCTGGATCCTGGAATGTTGGAACCTGTTTGGAAAATGTATAGGTACATGAAATATGGAAAACACAACACAGATCATGCAGCATATAATTATATAACAAGGAAAATATGTGTGATAACAATGATCACATACATCTTCCAAAGACACTCTCATATTTCCTCGCATCTCTATGGGGTGCATGGAAAAATGAGCAGAGATTTCTACTGTAATTGCCGACAATGTGCGCAACACGATGTCTGCGCGCCACATGGCCAGTAATTGAATTCCCCCCTATATGTTTGTAGATGGTCGGCTAATGAAAATTGCAAGTTGTTGAAGTTCAGTGATTGGATGAAGAATAATTTCTGTACACTACAATTGGCTGCAATGCAATTAATACACATTATCATAGTAACATGTAATTACGTTTAATGTATTTCTATCATTTAATATAAAATATAATGTGGTGAAAAAGCTAATTAATGTTTCCAACATATTAATTGGTCTTATTACATTTTGTTTGCATTTGCATGAGAACATTTCCGGTATTATTTATGCAGCGTTCACACAGTATTACTTTTTATACCCAAAAATGCAACTTCAGAGATGTCATAAAGGAACCAGTTTATACAGGTCTAGAGGCGGGAGCCTGAGGAAAGCACACATTATTATTTTTTTTATTAATTTTTATTTATAGGGCGCCACAAAGTATCCGTAGCGCCGTACAAGGACAAACAATGGCACAGTACAAGGTGAAACAGCACAGTACAAGTAACAGTAAGCACTATAACTCTGGGGGCTCAGGCACAGCATGAAAGAGAGGGAGGGAGGGGAAAAGGGAGTATAGGCAGGTAACTATGGCCCAAGAGGGTGGGCATGGATGACAGGTTGAGAGTCACTGAGGGGAGCGGAGAGAAGCAAGAGGAGACAGAGGGCAGAGGGACTGAGAGGAGGAGAGCTGAGTAGCTGGAGAGCGCAGTTAAAAGTGATGGAAACAGAAGGTAGGAGAGCCCTGCTCAAAGGAGCGAACAAGCTAAAGGGAGGGGAAGACAGACAGACACATGGATGAGACGGAGAGACGGGAGAAACGGAGACGGAGTCGAGGAAGGGGGAGAATGGAAGAAGGGATGAGAAAGAGAGGTAGCCGACCGGTGGGATTTTAGGCATGAGACTGGAAGGCTTTAAGGAAAAGGTGGGTTTTTAATGTACGTTTAAAAGAGGACAGATTAGGGGAAGTTCTGATGGAGCGGGGGAGCTTGTTCCAATGGAGGGGAGCGGCGCGGGATAAGGCTTGGATACGTGCGTGAGAGGAGGTAATCAGAGGGGAAGAGAGGCGATGATCGTTGGACGATCGCAGTGAGCGGGAGGGAGTGTAAATAGGATAAGGTTAGAGATGTAGGGAGCAGTGGAGTTGGCGAGGGCCTTGTAAGTCAGAGTGAGGAGCTTGAAAAGGATTCTGTAGGGGAAGGGGAGCCAGTGAAGGGCTTGGTAGAGTGGGGATACAGAGGTGGAACGGCGAGAGAGGAAAATAAGCCTAGCAGCGGCATTAAGTACAGATCTAAGGGGAGCGAGATGAGAGAGGGGGAGGCCGATAAGGAGAAGGTTGCAGTAGTCCAAGCGGGAGATAATCAGAGAGTGGACGAGAGATTTGGTGGCATCCTGGGAGAGGAAGGGCCGAATGCGGGCAATGTTGCGAAGCTGGAAATGGCAGGATTTGGCGAGAGAGTGAATGTGAGGGGCAAAGGAGAGAGAGGAGTCGAGGATGACACCTAGGCAGCGGAGTTGGGGGACAGGGGAGATAGATGAGTTGTCAACAGTGATGGAGAGGTCAGAGGGGAAAGAGGTACGAGAGGGAGGAAAGACAATGAGTTCAGTTTTAGCAAGATTGGAAAGATGACCCCAACAATGACCAGAGGAATCAACCAATGGGGTGTTGAGTACTTGGGAGGTCATGACCCATCAATCTATGAATGTGGACCTTAATACTGTAACTGTGTATCTTTGTTATGTCACTGCTCTTTATGACTGTACAGTGTATAAATTGTTTACCTCTGGCATTGGAAACCAGAGCGTTCTGATAAAAGCTTGTGTTGGTGCTGACTGCAAGCGTATAAATGCGATACTTTGCTTGTAATCTATTTTATAAATAAAACTCTTGTGCTTTTGAACCACAGCGATCGCATCGGAGAATCTTTATTTCATTCGATACAGTTTGGGGCTCATGATGCGGACTCTTTACTACTCTAGGACTCGCATACATACAGATTTCGGTTTGTCGACAAAGGGTGAAGGATGCGTCACATAAGGTACAAACGCATATCGTTCTATACTTTTATTTTATCTTGTGTTAATAAACCGAATTCCTGCTTTAAGAGATTATCAGAGTTGCTGAAGTCAATCCGGAAGGGCGAAGGTAAAATTGTTTTACATACCGTATATACTCGTGTATAAGCCGAGTTTTTCAGCACATTTTTGTATGCTGAAAAAGTCCCTCGGCTTATACACGGGTAAACTTACCTGGTGTCCGGTCCCTGAGCTGTTAACTCTCTCTCTCAGCTCCGCAGTGGAACGCATGTGCGTTCCACTGACACGAAGTTTTGCATTTGTAACAGAAATGCCGAACTTCCTGTATGTGGAACGCACATGCGTTCCACTGCGGGGCTGAGAGAGAGAGAGATGTCAGGACTAACGCGGGAATACAGCTGCTGCTGAACTGATTGAAGAATCAGAGCATAAAGTGAAGGACTTTGAGGACCAGTAAGCTTCATCATTTTCTTGAATCTCTGGGGATGTTGTTGTGGATCTGTGGGGTGACACCTCTGTCACAAAGGATTACGCCTTAAAAAGGGATACCCCAGGGTTGGCTACCAGCGCATCTGAATGGTACTGTTCTATGGGTTCCTCGTTATGGTGACAGTGGTCTATGTTGTTGTTCCTGTTTCACAGTACACATTTGATAAGAATAGTAAAAGGTTTCATACATTGGCTAAGAGAGAGAGAGAAGCCTTTTACTTATATATGCACAACAAAAAAAAAGGTAAAAAAAAACCCAAAACCTTGATAATGGCGCAAAACATAGAGAGAGTACCAATAGGGCTATACAAATGGAAAATAAGTACCATGGTAAAACAGCTATATAGAGAGAGCTAAAAGGAGCTAGCTTCATTTTTATTTTTATTTTTTTTTACATTTACAAACCCAATGATCTGCAGCTGCATCAATTTACATTACACAAGAGCACCCTAGGGTATTGCTTAAATTATCTTTGATTTATTTGTTACTATGTACCCAATGATTTTATAATCATTTATGAATGTTCCTTGTCATGTACTGTTATTTTTGTTCTAAAAATAAATTCATAGATTTAACCTATCATTTTTATTTAGGTTTTTGTGGTTAAATTTGCGCTGTTTTGCCCTGTTTTTTCTTTACCTAGTTGGAGTTGCCAGGTGATTTCCAAATAATCTTGTCTTTTTGTTTTGTGTTTCCATGTGCATAGAATCACTATAGAAATGTTTGAGTTCTGAAATCATTTGTTAAGACTGTGATTATCCTGATTGTTTAAAACTCTGACTGAAATTACAGTAATTAAACAGAAGTGAGCTTTTAAAAAAAAAAAAAATTACCAGTAGCTGCTGCATTTCCCACCCTAGGCTTATACTCGAGTCAATAAGTTTTCCCAGTTTTTGGTGGTAAAATTAGGTGCCTCGCTTATATTCGGGTCGACTTATACTCGAGTATATACGGTAATCCTATTTTGCAATTGCTATGCACAGCATTTATTTGTTTAATTAGCGCATATTACTTTTCTATACTGCCACAGATTTAAATAAAAATATATATAAGAGCTTTGTTTCTGTTATGATATAATAAAGTAAATTGTTAAAGGTATCTAGGAAAGAAAGTTGCCAACAATATGAAATTTTACTAACAAAGTATGTATGTGATCGCGTGTGTATGTGGGATATAAAGCAAAGTGAATAGTTTGTCGTACACAATGCGGATGGTAAATAATACTGTTTAGCGTGTGACTCTGAATTGGTAAGCAACGCAGATGATTAATGGTACCGTCTAGCCAAACGACTAAACCATTAGAATATAGTACACATAGTATATTATTATATACTTATATATTAAAATTAGAGATAAGGATAAACCCACCTGGATGGTAAGGCTAAGCCTCGCAGGAAGAAAGATTCCAGGAAAGAAGGAGGATCCTTATTGGAAGAAAGCATTTCCAGTGGGAAGAGTGAGAGGATGTAGCTTTAGAAACGTCTAGCTTCGCGGATGCACCATCATGGGTAAGTGCACGTGTTGGTTAGAATTCAGTATTTTCTTAACCTATCCTAGCAATCTGAAGGACTACAGACCATGGGAGCCAGGCAGACAGGACAGGGGGCAACATTAAAACAAGAATAGTATATGTCAGGACCCCAAGGGTCTGCAATATGCATTATGAGTAGGAAATATGGAAATATGGTCAGAGAGCAACTGTGTATTGTGAGAAGTGGACAAAAAATAACTGCTGAATGTGTGCAATCTTTTCCTAATGTTGGCAGCGTTGATCCTGATATATTGAATACAGTTAAATACCAGATTTGTATGCTAAGTTCAAGAACGTTAGTAGTATCTCTTTATATTCTACGGAACGATATGGGTAACACGAATGAACATTCACTCACAATGCTCCATTCTGTACCTGTACATGACCTGATTGGTCCATACCAACTGCGAACACCCATGTCTGCATCTATAAAATTAGAGGAGCCAGTCTGGTGGCGGCGGTACGAGAAAGATTGACGAATGACAGGTGCAGGAGAAAAGTGATGGAGGAGTGGAGGGATGGAGAATATGAAATATAATTGATGGACATTGAAAGAGCAAAGCCAATGAGTCCCAAGGGAAATGGAGATGATGATGATGATGAGAATGCTGAACCAGCACGATTACGACTGTCAAAATCGAAAAATACCAAAAATGTAATCACAGAAAAGAAGTGATTATACAGAAACTCCTAAATCAGATCAGAGATAAACACAGGGGGAAAAAAGGACAAAATTCTAAATCCAATAGTGATGGTCCGACTTAAAAAATAAAGAACAAAGGAGGCTTTTGAGATTCAAAAAAACCCATAAAAAAAACAGTGAGTATTAAAAGTGATTAGTAAAAATGTTTGCAAACGGTGTTACTAATTAACGGTAAAAATAACACTTCGTATGATTAATAAAACGTTTACATCTATTTACAGAAAGAAGAATGCTCAAAGAAGTGTCCTGCATAGCTACTGAAAAGTTAAAATGGAAGAAGCTGTAGTTTCTACAAAACAAGAAATAACAGAGTTACAAATTAGAGAAGTTAAAGTGGAATGTAAAGAAGATAATTATAAATCCTTGTAAAACATTAATTAAACATAAGGTGCACCCTGTTCCGTTATAATAAAACAGTGGCACCTGTTTTACAGGTGCTATGGACCAGCACAGTAGCATGCATGAGAAAACCTAAAAGGAACCCCAACATAATGTGATTTCAAGCAGTGTCCAAGGTAAGCAAATGGTAGTTGGCCTTCTGGTAGAAACAAACTTTTGTTCCATTTCTTCGTTCAACATAATTAAAATGTGTTTTGTTTCCTCATATAGATACCATCATCATATCTGATGAAAGCTTAGAAGAAGAGAAGAATGCAACACGCCGTAATATTTGCAGTCCTTCCGATGATGGAAAAGGTGTGGTCGAGAAGATGGAAAAGCTGAACGAATATTTTAAAGAATTAAGGGCTCACATAAATTATGTTAAGAAAAAGTTCAAGAACTGGAGAAAAATTTCATGGAATTGTTTCAAGTATATGAGAAAGTAATGTCAGAATGCAGTAGCTAGGTTAAATGTTATTGGATTAGGAATTTATGCCATTTCTTTTTTTCTGCATCCATTTTTATGGATATTGTTTAAAATTAAATGCTGTTGATAACAACTCCATTGTTTATTTGGTGTAGTAGCAAGAAATATAAACTTGAAATAAAGGCAAAACCAATTGTTCGATACACATGTATGGTTTTTGGGAGACAGACAAGGTGGAGGCAGGTTTCAAATTATCCAAGGTGACATATCCAATACACATCTATGCAATACACAGCTATGTGCTTTTGTTCTAGATAGGATGGACACAGGTGCCTATTTATGCAAGCAAACATATGCAATACACATCTATGCAATACACATCTATATACGTTATATTTACTTTAATACAGTTCTATACACATTGAGGTTTTACTGTATATAATATGTAAAATCAATACACATAAATATAAGAATATTATGTTGTTATATTTTAAAAATAATTACATTTAATAATAAGAAATCAAATATAAGGTCACATATCACTTCAGGAAATACATAATATGGTAATGAGAATATGTATTTTCACATGTGGTAAGAACACATGTTGTATACACTTGCATACAGCAACACATAAATGTCATATGGAGCATATAAAACAGGTTTACTATTGCTTCTCACAGAAAAAGCACATTATTCCCATTTGCCTGACGTTCGGACACTGCACGATGTGGGAGAGGTAGAGACACACACCCAGAAAGGAATCGCTGTTTGAGGAACTATATATATCGGCAGTTGGTCGAGGAATTGATGGTGAATTCAAATGCACTGAAGAATTGTAAAGCGGTTGGAACGAGATTTTTAAACAGGACGAACAATGAAATGTAACAACGATCAGTACTTTGGAACTACTCTTGTTCATTGTGTAAGTATACACATAAATGCAATATCTGGCCAAACGATCGTTTATCGGGTGATTGATATTTGGCTGAAAAACCTGCAGTTTGTACCTAGCCTAAGAACAATAACTGTTCCCAATGGTAAGGCAGATGAGAATGGGGTGGATCTAGTCAGAAATATAGCCATAGATTGCCCTTGGAAGAGATCTGAATTACATTCTATTATCTCTGATTTCCCTACACTAGGAAAGATTTAACTAAATGTCAAAAATGTATTAAGGATCTGGGGAATACACACAAACTAAATAATGAACCATGGCGAATAGTGTTGAGAGCTTGTCTTCCTCCCAATACTGATATTCAAAATTTCATCAAAAGTTGTCAACTTGAGAGGATAGAACTTGACTGATGAAGACAAACAAATATAAAGAATATTAAGATCCAACTAAATGTATACTTTCCTGTGGTAATTAATTGGCACAAAATATTTACCATTAAACAAAAGGATAGTAAAAGTGCTGTAGATTACTTTGCAAGGGCAATGTCAGACATGGCTATGTACACCAGAATCCAAGACATCAAAGATAATGTTCACCATAGAGATGTAGTGTGTCAGTTTTAATGGATGGGTTTAGAGAAAATTAAAATAATAGATTAAAGAGAGACCAACATCAGGGTCATATTTAATCAATGTTAGCAAATGGCATGTGTAAGCAAGATAGTCTCTGAAATCTGGGCCACACCTGTAATCTAAAGATGGTTAAATTAACCAATAATAAGAATAAAGAACCAAAAATAAGAATTACTATATCTGGTACTAATCCAATTTTTTTTGTAGACACACGGGTGGCCAGATCTGTATTAATTTCACCTCTAAATTTGTCAATCACCAATGAAACCGTTCCAGCTGTGGGAGTAACAGGAGCAATGCATACTTATCCTTCGACTTCACCGGCAGAAGTTACTATTGGTCCATTGCATATAAAACATTCTTTTCTTCTAGCTGCAGCTGCCACTAATAACTTACTTGACAGAGATTTATTATGTAAAATGGGGTGTAGATATTCCAGGAAAGCACGCACAGTGGTTACAGGATATACTGGACACCCCACAAAGGCTAATGTTGCACTCCTCTGTTATAGAGACAATTCACCAGTCAGACTAAGCAGATTTCATTAAAAATCTCTGATCTCATGCACCAGCTGAAGATAAGGAAGGAAGAGCAGTCCCGTCAGACAGGTAGAAGAAATGTTGGCACAGATGCCGGGTTCCTTATGGACTAGAGATGGACAGAACACATGATTGATGGCTAATGTAGCTTCTGTAATGGTTGCTTTAAAAGGTGGCAGGCAAGCTCCAAAAATACCATAGTACCCATTAAAACCAGAAGTGCAATTAGGGGTTTATCCTTTGAATGAAATCCTGCTGCAACAAGGAAGTTTAATTTGCACAACCAGCACAGCTAATAGTTCTATTTAACCAGTGAAAATGTATGGAGGGAGCGGCTACAGATTAGTATAAGATTTAAAGGGGACAAATAAAGTAGGTGAGAGCCAATTCCCTGTACTGCCCAATCCAGCTGTCATCCTAATGCAAATCTCTCGTTCTACAAGTCATTTCACGGTAATTGATCTTTGCTCTGCTCTCTTCTCTGTCCCTCTTCATCCTGACTGTAAGTACCTCTTCGCTTTCTTGCATGAATGTGTGCAATCATTTCAGCCAAGCAATGGGTCTGTTTTAGTATGTAGATGATTTATTGCTATGTTCTGATTCATTTATGTCATCAGTGCCTGATATTAAACAATTGTTGCTTCATCTCTCACAAACAGGACAAAAGATTGCTAAGGATAAATTACAGCCATGCCAGACAAAGTTAAATACTTGGAGCACTGTCTCACCCAGGGGCTAAGACATTTGACAGCGGACAGGATTCAGGTTATACAAGACATGACACTGCTGTAAAACCAGCAACAGATTCGTACTTTCTTAGGGATATTTGGGTACTGCAGATCCTGGATATCAGGTTTTTCTATATTGGCTTTACCAGTGCAGGAGTTAGTTTCATTCTCTAAACCTGAGCTTGTCTCACATACTGAGGAGACAAATCAAGTATTCTTCAACCTTAAAGAGAGTCTGACTAAAGCACCTGCCCTGGGAATACCTGATTATGAAATGTGAATGTGCCTCGGGAACAAAATAATCTAGGACTAGTACCCGTTCCATAAATTATCTTTGAGGTTCTCCAATTACAGGGGGGAGACCAAAAGAAGGGAGGTATAATATTACAAGATCTTCTAGTTTGACACTTCGCCAATACTAGGTAAATAGGTCTCTGCTGTGTCTAAATGTTATGCATGAAAAGACACTTGAGTATTGTAAAGCTGAACGGAACGATCAGACAATAGCCTGCTCCACAAGTTTTGATGAGATGAAAGAGGGATATCATAAACTAGGCTATGTTATTAGACATAAGATAGTGTTGGTTGAAAAAGTTCATCTGGGTTACTGTTATCCCAGCTAAAACTTGTCTTAGAAAGATGGAAATGCTAGGCATGAGTAACTTTACCAAGACATTGTGTAACACTATAACAGATCATTTTGTACCTTCTATCCTACAAAATGAAGTATTTTACATTTGTGGATAAAGGGCAAATGGTTAACTTAGAGCTTCAAAGGAATATGTTTTCTAGGAAGAGTAGTTCCTGAAATAATGACTATTTCCCATGATAAAATGATTGACATTCACAGAACAATCTCACCTCCATACATACACACAGTATGAAAAAAAAAAAAAGACAAAACAAATATGATTGCAGGGGAAAAACCTATAGCTGCAAATTTAATTATAGATTCCACAGGGTTTCAGATCATGGTTGCATTGGACCCTGGGAACCCTAAATTATAAATACATAAAGGATCTGGCTAAACTAATTGATAATATTACTGAGATGTATGATGACACATTCACTGCAGAAACAAAATTATGCTTTTGGCAAAATAAATGTTGATTCTGCAACTCTGTGAGCTCATCTACCCCACACTCTGCTAACACCAGATGTACTGGAACTAGTGAGTTGTTATGTGGCCATACCCAGCCCCTTCTGATCCAGACATGCCAAAATAAAATTGGTGCAGTTTAAAAGGAACAATAAATAAATAACACACTCTCTCAGCATACTGTACAGTTTCCTGTGTAAACTGAAAGTGTGCTGGTTCTGCTTTCTGCAAAACAATAGTTTTGTGTCTGTCTTGTACTGTAAGTGAATCTTAAAATTTTTCATTGACTAAGTAAAATGTTCAGTGAACTAAACTGCAACATTTTCACTCATCTGTATTTATTACTAGAATGAGATTTAGATTAGCTAGTGAGGGCCAAGGTATGTGCTCCATTGCTGTTTAAAATTACTATATAGTTTTTATCAGCCGTATCTCAGCCCTATCAGCTTGAAATGCCACAACCACCAACCCCATGCATGCAAAATTGCAGTTATGGGATTAAGTGCATGGGTATCAGTTTCAGAAAAGGGTTTTAAATAAGGTAAAACAAAATTTTGAGTCTTTAGAAGCCACGTAAGCACATTTATTGATTAGGAATGAGCTAAAGGAGTTTTTCTGAATATTGTATAAAAATAGACTTTTGCAGTTCAAACAAAACACTTGCATGAAACTGGTAAACAGTACTATCTAATAAATATTCTATTATATATAACAAATCTCTCTAGTATACAGTGACCAAGGGGTAACTATTTACCCTCTATCACAGTTCTACAATATCCGTCTAGCAATGATCAAGAACCACAAAAATATGTATTTGGTTCTATCACAGTCACTTTAACGTTAACAAACACAAGGCATAGAAAACATTTTAAATCAAATCAACATAAGTAAATGTGCATTTTCTGCCATGAGGTAGTATTATCTAAATCCACTCCTTCTTTTCCTCAACTGGATTAAACTTTTATCAGCTAGTAGTACAAAGCAATGTCCCGGCTCCTTAGGCTCCTTGTTATGGTTTTAACCCAAATGTCACAATCAACAGCACTTTAGTATATTTTTCTCCACAAATAACATGGGATTCAGTAGGTTTTCCTTGCTCCACAATAAGACAACATACAGTTTGCACTTTTGTTACATCCTCTCACCCTTTGACATAACATTGTAGTTGCTTCAATAACATGGACTCCTCACCCAGCACATATATGAACTTCCCTTACATGTGGTAAAGAATAGTAAGGCAAAATGGAGCAGTTTCTTACAAATTAAACTAAGTCTTTGTCTACTAACTAACTTATATTACACTTCACTTTAGTTATTATATCTCAGTCAAGCAAAAGGGTATTATACAATATTCTTCAGGCCTCCCCACCTGTTCCCTACTTGACTAATAACAAAATGCACAGTTCAAGTACATCAACAGCAAATAAACATGGGTTACTTGTCCCCACTGATCGATCAGCATCTGTATCCAAGATGGCTCCTCTCAGTTCAAGTGTCTGGTAAGGTATCTCACTCTCCACTGGGAAGTCTTATCCAATCCCTCAGGGATTCTCTCTCTTTTTCTCTTTTTTTTTTTTTCTCAAAAGGTTTTTAATAAAAGAATATGTAACAAACATAGCAGTTACCACAGAGTACAGGGCATTATGTAGATCCAATAAATCAGTCAGAACTGCCCATAAACCATCAAAAAAGTAACAAAAAACAAAAACACAGGAAACATTCAAGTACACATAAGACAAAGACTTCAATGGGGAGGAGGAGGGAAACAGACAGGGGGGCAGGAGTCGGAGACTGGCCGTATTGACCCCAATCAACCGTAAAGGCACATTTTGAGAGCGGGACATCTACCCTCCAGAGGGGTATACAGCATGGGAGATTTAGGTAGCAGACACAGGTCTATACTTTGAAAAGAATTTGTACCATGTGAACCATTTAACCAGGGGCGAGGAAGCTCTTGAGGAAAAGTTAAAGCCTATGGTTTCCATCTCATAGCTGTGTTGTACTTTGCTGATGATTTTGGTAAGAGATGGAACCAAGGGGGATTTCTTGCTTTGAGCTATTGCGGCTCTGGCTGATATGAGTATGTGCCCAGCCACATAGTGATTATGACGCTGAAGATGAGGGGGATATAGGTGTAAAAGTGCCATAGCTGGAAATGGGGATAAATCATCCTTAGTGACCTGGGTGATTAGCTGGAAAATTTCAACCCAAAGAGGTTGTAGCTTAGGGCAGTTCCAAAAAACGTGTACAAGCGTACCAACTTCCCCTCTCTTTTTCTCTTTAATTCCTCTGTCTTTCAGAATTCTCAGACTCCCGTTTCTGTTTCCCACTCTCTGACAGACTCTATCTGACAAACTTTCCCAGAATGTCTGACCCTCTGAGTGCCTCTCAGAACTATCTGATCAGGAAAGAGTGGAGAACTATATGCCCTAATAGTAGTTTTTGTCTGTGATAAGCTGGCTGCACTTGGGCAAAACTGTCATAGACAGGGATTGTAATAGAAGAGTCCTGCAGCATTTCAAAGGCTGCTGAAGCTACTAGCAGCCAAACCTAATAAGTTAATATGGGGTTGCAGTGCTCACTCATGGTGGCCTGGCTGGCCTACAAGCTAAAAATTTTGAACCTGCATATTATTTATGTTACCTAGTAGGCTAACTATCTCTAAATTTGCTATTTGCTTTTCTTCTAAATTTGATGACTTACCTATTTAAAGGTTTTGTGACTTCAGTTAATTGCTACAGACAGCAGTGTGGGAGGGGCCATCCTTAGTAACTTTGGTGATGAAGGCAGAAATTGACTTATAATGGGGCTCCAGGTCCTGTGCCCTTATTGGGTTGAAGGATTCAAGGATGATGTAGAGGTTCTTAATTTGGCTCGATATTTGGGATTTTGGGGGACATAAAATAATAAAGAGCCTCAGGCTGGACTTGATGGGGTATTTAGGACAAAATCATTTCCCTGTATTTTAAACAGTTGTAAACAAAATAAAAGGATGATGATCCTGTTTATGACGCAGTAAGGGTCATTTAAGAACTTCAAAAGAGAGGACTCATGATATTGCTTACATGGGCAGGTTTGCTCCTTGACAAGCTATCACATGTATACGCTTTTCACAGTCTTAGGAAACATCCTTGTAGAATCAATGTGCGGCTACATTTACAGGCTGGCGGATACCTGAGAAAATGAACATAGTGGTAACCGTAAATAACGTGACATCAAAGACCAACCTACTATCACTTTAGGACTACCCCCTTTCTTACTTTTATAATGTGGAATCGCGCTCTCCTACCAAGGTTTGTGAGAGCTGCACCTGCTAAGGGTATCCCTCCCTTTAGAAAAAATCCAAATTATTTTAAATGACCTACTTTTATTCCAACTACAAACCGCAAGTATCATTTCATATCACATGGACTAACACATTTTATGAGTCTAATCCACTCTGCATAGCTGATGTATTGATGCCAAGCGTGATGGCTACTCCTTTTAATTTGGAAGTTTCCAACCTTCATGGGGACTGTTAAAAACTATATCTTGATATCATACAAGGTTTTATCTCCAGCAGCATGTGTCATTAACCGAAGATACTAGGATTGTGGTTTATGGACGGTTTTGGAAGAGATCATTACTGCCATTCATTGTTATTTCTGTTTAATTATATAAAGGTATACCTGCTAATATATAGTAGGTTGTTAACCTATATGTATAGCAACGTGTAGACCGCACCATTACTGTCATTAATCAAATATTAGTACTGGTAATACTTATATCATACTTCCATTGTGATTTTAATTTTATTGTATTTTACTGTATTTTAATAAATGTTTGAAAATAATTATTGACCTTATGACATCAATAGAATATTAGATCTGCACTTTTGATAAATCAATTGATGAGCGCCCAGCATTTAAAATAATTTGGACCCTTTCTTACTTTTGACTTTTACGTTTTTCCACTACAATGCTGCTCAGTTTAGCCTAATTTATATTAATCATGACAGTGAGGAGACATTGGGACTATATTTATTGTGTTTTACTTTGTGTGCATTAAGATTTGAATTATATTGGATGAAATGTACTAAAATACACTTTCCCGCACAAGTACAATTGGAAGGTGCAAAATTCATCCCATTAAAACAATTGTATAGAATGAGACCACAAAAAATCAAATTCAGTTCCTTTTTAGGGAGAAAAATGCTATGCATCGTTAAGAATATCTGGGACTGCACTTAAGTATCCTTTCCACCCCTTTGTTTATTTTAAATAATATTATCCCACACAAACTCATGTACCTTAGCTGTACTTAGCAAGGAAAGCCTCTGATCTGTCCAACTTCTCCCATCAGCCATTATAGATTTTTGCCATGTAAGTTCCCAAGTCTGTGAACTTTCTCATAAAAACAAGTGAATTGGTGCAATGTTAGGTGCATTATTGCACAAAACTTGAATCTGTACATATTATGATGGCTGCAGCAAGGTATGATCACTTCCATGCTATCAGTTATTACAACACATTGGAGGACGTTTTTTCAGCTTAATTAATTAATTAAGATAATATATACCTTTATGGTTAAAATTATGGGTTATAGTACATGACACAGGTGGCATCCCATTGTTTATGGCGTGTAACCACTAATAGCCAATACAGAGCACCTTTCCCATGTTCTGACTATTAGGGTTTGTGGGGCAGTGTTTCTTTCAATAATCTATTTTTTTTTATGGTGTGTGTTTTTATTTACGATGCACTACATATCCCGATGGGCTGTGGATGCCAGGGCATGCTGGCGCTTGTAGTTCTACATCTGCCAGCATGCTCTGGCATCTATGGGTACGCTAACACTTGTAGTTCTACAAGCACAAGCATACCCAAGAAATTTAGGTTTCCAGAGCTCTTCGGGACCATAAACTGAAACTGTAATTTTAACAATTTAATACCCCAACATTCCCAGGCATGGGATGTTGAGAGTAGCCCTAGTGCTTTCAACACAGGGCTGGTTTTTTTGCAGGCTTAATTCCCTTAGGGAATTCAGCCCCATGCTGAACAGGCTAAGGCTTTGTGACATGACAGGGGGGACCTCGATGTTGTGGGTTTCCTGCTACAGCCTAGGGCTGATAGGGGATGATTTGCGGCAACTCCATGTTGTGCGGACCCCCACAATTGCCCGTTTTCATCCTAGTCTATGAGCACTGGTGATAAAAGCAATTTTGGGGTTGAGGGCCTTGTTTTGGTTTTTTTTTTAAATTATTTATTTAAACATTTTAGTTACACTAGCAAGGTCCTTGCTGATGATCATCACCAGTAACATGGATCTTGCTCCATGGGTAGGGCACCCGCAACAGATATGCCTCCTGACAAATGTACCTGCACAAGTACGTGAAGACACCTCTATTGTACTTGACCTACATTGAAATATTACTAGCCTTCCCCATTCCACCTCTTCACATGTACGGAGGCGTAGGTAAGTGATAAGTGATAAATTCTTAATATAGACACAAGGATACACAATTTTGTGCACATGCTCAATACAGAGAAACATATTTAATGTTTAGAAATATCCCTGATGTTCACCTTTAAATTACGTCTATATATGTAAATCCCTTTTTGCTAAATTTATAGTTTGTTATTAGAGCTGGACTTAAAACTTTCAATTAATTCTGCTGTTACCAGTGAGCAACATTGTTTCATAGCTTAAATTTGTATTTTGCTGAATTTATAATCTATGAAAAGAGCTTGGACAATGCTGGTCATTTCACTTTGCTGTGTAATGCGGGTGAGGGAGGACTTAGACCACTTTGGGGCAAGTTTTGCCGAAAAAATGTGCAAAATGACATAATCAAAATTGGAATGAGGTGAATATTTTTCAGAACCGTATTAAAATGAAATTAGCTGGCCTTAATCCATTTCTGATAGAAAGCATACGATAAATTCTACAGACAGAGCACAAATCAAGTTACAACTATATAAATAAGCTAAACTACCTAAAATAAAAACAGATATTTTCAAAACCGTTCTGCAAAATGTTCACCTCAGTTAACATTTGTACATGAAATTTTGTGTTTTCGCCAGCAGAATTTGGCCTCAAATGTTCTATGTCTTATCATAACCTCTTCACACAGCAGAACAAAGTAGGTTCAATTGAAATTACCACTAAAACTCTAGTCATAGACTCAGAGCCATACATTCCATCACAGAAGACTTTTATGTGACATAAGTGATATCACTGCATACTGAATACAAGGTTATAATTTACAGAATTGTCAAAAATGTGAATTTACATATACAGTACAGAATGGCATTTTGCAGAATTTGCGAAGCAGAGAAATTATTATACAAAACAGAAAGAAAGTTGTCAGCGCTTATCCTTTAAACTGCATATCTGTGTGTGTCTAGCAAAATGAAAACATGAGGTATTAGTTCATATTTTGATCAAAAGACTTAAGCCTGCATCCCACGTCAAGGGCACCTCATTATATGCAGGTCCTACACTGACCTATATGCTTTAAACACTATTAAAATGCATTTAAAATCAGATGCACTCACCTCCTAGGTATAGGGGTTTACATCTAGCAAAGGCTGGCTTGTGAGCCACACCCAAATGTGCCTTAAATAGGCTTGATGGACAGCTGCTATGACAAAAAGGCAATATTTTGAAACAAAACCAGAGAAAAATAAGCCCGCGCTCGGTATATCCCACATTATATATGGTACCAGCTGCTTGGCAACAAGCCCACGCTCGGTATATCCCATATTGTATGTGTTACCAGCTGAGTGGCAATATAAATGCCCATATATGTATACAAAACAGAAAGAAAGTTGTCAGCGCTTATCCTTTAAACTGCCTATCTGTGTGTGTCTAGCAAAATGAAAACATGAGGTATTAGTTCATATTTTGATCAAAAGACTTAAGCCTGCATCCCACGTCAAGGGCACCTCATTATATGCAGGTCCTACACTGACCTATATGCTTTAAACACTATTAAAATGCATTTAAAATCAGATGCACTCACCTCCCAGGTATAGGGGTTTACATCTAGCAAAGGCTGGCTTGTGAGCCACACCCAAATGTGCCTTAAATAGGCTTGATGGACAGCTGCTATGACAAAAAGGCAATATTTTGAAACAAAACCAGAGAAAAATAAGCCCGCGCTCGGTATATCCCACATTATATATGGTACCAGAGAAATTATTATGTCACCAGAATTTTGCAGCTTTGGGAAATTACTTGTTCCGCTTTCCTTTGCATGAAATTTCGTTGTAGTGGTATAATATTTAATAATATTAATCATAATAATAGTATTGTGCATGACAATAGAATGAGACTGGTACAAACATCTATCCACAAGACTGGGCTGTGCATAATAATGTTCATACTTGCCAACTGGCAAGTCTCCCGCATCCCGCAACCGCCTTCCCAAAATGATGCGATTCGCGGTAAGTAGCGTCATTTTGGCCCGGACCCCACGACAAAACGGCATTTTCATTGTGGGGGCAGGGCCAACATGATGCCCCCTCCCGCCCTCCAGTCACGCCCCTCTCCCGGACAGAACTTGATAAAAGTAGGCAAGTATGATTATGTTGATAAGGTAACATTCCCGTATGTAGGCTGTAAATAATATAAATGAGATTTCATAGAGAATATTTGCAGCAAGATATAATTTATCTTATCAACCAGTAACTACCACTATGTGAATATCTGATATATAATATACAGAGGCTGTCTGTACAGGGAAGGGGGAGGGCGGCATCTGACGCCCCAGCTGGACCCATAGTGGGCTACCTTGGGCTGGGTCACTGGGCTACCTGCATTTTTTCTTTAAAATGTTCCTAATAAGCTGCTGAGACGATTCTTGCCCTCAGACTAAAATTTGCCAGCCAGCCCCTGGTAAAATAACTATAAGAATCCATTGTCTTGCCATTTGTTATGTTACATTCCTTGCGTCTTACATCTTCTGTAATTGTATATAGATTATTTCTGGTGTAACAGTGTGGGCTCTATCAGTCTCACAGAAATAAATCATTTTCTATATTTTCAGAAGACTCTCTATCTATTAACATTGTATGACTAACAATCTAGACAGAGATGAGTGGGCACCTGGTAGCCTAACGTCCTTATACCCCAATCTCATTCTGTTACCTGGCATCTTCTATTGCACATTCAAGATTGCAACTCATAGCAGTGTAGAAAAGGAGCCAAGAAAGAATTTAGAAGATATACAGGACATTTTTATTTCTAATTGTATACTGGGAGAACTCATTTTCCAAGAATCAACAAAATGACAGGTCCTCCTTAAGTATCCTACCAGACATCAGTGAATTCAACAACGTCTGGAATGTTTAAAACTTCAATAACATTCATTTCATGTGAAGCTGTCATAGATTTATCTCCATGGAACATAATTCTATTATTTTTAAGATATATGTTGTCTATCCTTGCTGAACTGTCATCCACACATGCTACACTTACAGTAGAACTCTTATATTTCAAACAATTCTTAATTGCAGGGACATTGTAAAATGTTTTTTTCATAAAAGGAAAAATAAAAATAAGCCTCCTGTCATTTTATTTTAACTTTCTAATATTAATCTAAATAGAAGCAGGCTGTGGAAATGGTATAATATGTCCCTTATCTCATTATCTAACAAGTTGATGATTTTGGCATGCCACGTCATCTGTTATAACTTTGCAGCAGTCTACATTGATGTTTTTAATTGTCTCCAGATGCAAATGAAACTAGAATGTGAACCAAGCAATTTTGCTATAGCATGTCCTTGTCAAATAACACAGCTTACAGTTTAGAGTTTGTTTGTATCCCTAAAAGTCAAGAGATATAGTGGTTATATAAATCAATTTCAGAATATGACTGATTTGGTTACTGTATGTGTGACAAATGCGTACAAAAGTAGTTTTGTCTGAATCAGCACCTTTACTATATGGCTAAGGCTAGGTACACACTGACCCGATGATTGCATGAAAAACCTCCAATCAGCCGACATCCGACCGTTTGGTCAGATATTGTGTGAGTATGTATAGTGACACGATGATCTAAAGTCGTCCCAAAGTGCCGATCATCGTTTCATTTGGTTGGTCGTACTGTTTAATATTTTCCAACCAATCACCGACCAATCATGTAGTGTGTATGAACTCATGCTCACGATCTCCATAGAGCTTACAGAGTTGTGTTTTTTTTAGCAGTTGCTAGCGATGAATGTCCCAGTGAATAAATGTACGGAGTGCTGCAGGAGGAATAATTTATTTGTTCGTTCTGAGACAGAATGTTTAGTTTCAGAGTCACAGAAGCTAACGAAATTCTTTAGCAGAGGTGATTCTAGCTTTCTTGTTACCTGAGGAAAATGTAAATCGATAAACCAATAATATTCCAAGAGAAATACCCAGTAATATGAAATCAGGAGTAAAGATTTTGATTACCTCCCTCTTTCTGTCCCACCTCTCACTCAAATATCCTGGCCCCCGTTAGTGGCATTCTTTAATTATGTAAAGTACTCTCCCTCTTTGCAACTGCTGTCTAATGTGACATGGTGTATGGTGACATCTTCTAATAGGCTGCCAATTAGGTTGTTGTACACTATGAAGGATATTCAATTACATGCAAAAAGAGCTTTTCACACCTCATAACAATGCATATTCTTCCATGCGCAAATAACTAGATTGTACTTTGTGTATAAAGTTTTTCTGAATTCAAATGATGTGGCTGTCTCCCCTGGCAGCCAAAATGGCACATCCGGCCTCAGTGTCCTGGCCGTTGCCAGGGCAACTGGGACACTCTCTTCACTGCCGCCGTGCCCGGCAAATTGACTCACAGCAGTATAGTACAATTAATTAACAACTTTTTGAGGCTGATTATTGCAGCTTGAGTGCTCTGCTTGTGATTGGTCCATTCATGCATTTAGGGCAAGGAGAAAGGCAAGTTTTAAGTGAAATGCAACTGTTAATTAGCCTTACCAAAGAAGAAATGTTATATTTAAACTCTCTCTTCCATGAACCTTTATTCACCAAGCACAGCACAATAGAGTGTTACAGGCACATCAGCATGAAGCCAACATACAAGTTGGATGATGGAATGAACAGTGAATAAAGTGCATACCAATTATGTGTAAGATTCATGCATGTTTGTCAGCCTTGCAACATTTTATGATATCAGAAATCTGTTTATACAATTATTTAATAGACTCTTTGTGAGGACTGCATTAGAAATTGTGGGTCCCAGTACAAATGACACCATCAGCACCCCTTCTCCTATGACCCGTACCACCCCTCCCCCTTCTTCTGGGCACAGTGCATGCAGAGGTGTAATGTGGAACCTTACCACCTGGAACAATCATTTGCCCAACAGGTCTCCAAACATGCCTTTTACAAGCACTAGACTATTCTCCACCTCCTGTGCTTCTCCCCATCCCTGTTCTTGCAGCTTTGACTACCTGGTTCTGTTGCTTGTGTCTTAAGCTCAGCTTGGTTGGATCCCTGTTTGGAAAAGAGATTGTTTCTATTCACCGGAAAGGTAAACAGTGAGTGAACACTCTAGGCCACAATATCGTTAACCAGTACAACATTAAATTAATAGTGTTTTGTGTTTAATAAATATACCTTCTTCTCAGGGGCAGGGTGTGCTGGAGTGCAGGGGGTCATAAGTCTCCTTGTCTGGTCTTATAGTGGGGTACTTTGGGCTGGGTCACTGGGCCACTTGGATTTTTTCCTTTAAAATGTTCCTAATAGGCAGGCTGCTGAGTCAAGTCTTGCCCCCCAGGTTAAAATTTGCCAGCCCTCCCCTGCTTCTTCCCCTAACCAGTCCTAAAATTAAATTACTAGCAATTACATTTAATAAATATGTTTATATCCCCCAACCAGTCCTGACATTAAATAGTACCTATGTTTAATAATTAGGCCTCGTCCACACCAACCAGCCTGATATTACATTGATAGGAATCCCATTTAATAAACAAACATACCCACCATCCAGCCCCTATATCATGTTAACAGCATACAAATTCTCCCCTAATTTAAGAGACCCTACATTAATAGTACCACATCCCGTTTCATATAAAAAATATTGATTAAGTTGAATGCAGGGGCCAGGTCTATCTGAGTTTGCTTGCCAGCTACAGAGCACTATCAAATTAATAAAAGGGAAAAAGGCACATGTAGGAATTACTTGGCACCATAATAATATTTTAAAGGGATATCTCACCCGGATAAGCAGGTGAGCGGGCTATTGGCTGTGCAGAGTGGATTGGCTATACAGAGGGCTGAGCTCCCACTGATGTGCTACGCAGCCAGCTCCTCTCTGCTGCACCACCGTAATTACAGACCTGAACTTGCCGCATTGGCGGGCCCCCTAGTGAGTCTGGGCCCCTTAGTGCCCCCTACTATCCCTCTGCTCTTTATTGCATTTATTTAACGATTGCAAATAGCTCCTTCAAGATGTTTTTATTGTCCAAATTTTGCACACAAAACAAAAGAACCAATGACCCCCTTCTTACAAACACATTGTTGACTTAATCAAAAATAGAATTGATATAAAAATTGAGTATTTTGAAACAAAATGGAGAATACAGACATCAGCATACTCACTAAAAAATTCTAAATCTAATATTAAAATTTGTTGTAAAAGTTTAAAGAGACCACCCAAATTAAAAATACAACTAGGAAGAGTAATGTAGTTAGAGATGTAGAGATACACTTTGACTGCATAATACAAATGGCTGTTGGATTACAAAATAACTTTGGACTCCAAGGGGTAAATGTATCAAGCTGAGAGTTTTCCGGCAGTAACTGTATCAGTGTTGTCTATAAGTATGGTTTTGTTACATAAACAATAATACAACTTTTTATTAGCACACTTTTTTAGAGATGACCTTATCCTCGATAATAGTATTCACACTAATGCACCCTCACAACTATCCCAATCTCCACTCTGAAACACATTTAATCCTCTTGTTTCAGCTGTGCCTTCTTCCACTTAGAATGGAAGCTCTCTAATGAGCAGGGTTCATCATACCCTTTGTATTCATGTCTGCATTTATTTTGTCTACCTTGTATGTCCCTGTTTTATGTATGCACTGTTTTTCCTACTGTATGGTGCTGCAGAGCACTGTGGTGAACTATGATAATAATAATAATAATAATAATAATAATAATAATAATAATAATAATAATAATAATAATAATAAAAAAAAAAACCATAATTGAGTTTACTTAGAACCATATTTCAAACTGAACAGATTTATCTTATTTTATTTTGTTTAATGATAAAAGTAAATTAAACGTATCTGTGAACACTAGATGAGGGTGTGGAAAAAGAGTGCAAAGTCCCTGAAACCAGAAACTACTGTTCCAGCTGTGAAGCATGGTGGAGGCTCTTGTATTTTCTGGGGCTTCATGACAGCAGATGAAGTGTTTGAATTAGAATGTATTAATTGAATAATGACAAAAGCAGTAAACATTGGTATGTTGGAAAGAAATATAATGTATAAGTAAGAAAATCTGTGTTTGGGAAGAAATGTTTTTTTCAGAAACAAAATGATCATAATTAGAATGCACATTTGTATTTAGTAGGTCATTACCATCCTTTACCCTTATATAGTGAATAAGAAATGGTTTTTGCAATCCTTGGATATTAAAACCTTTTAGCACCTGTGAGACAAGGGTGAAAGAAAACTAAGAACTCCTCAAATTTCCAATGCAAATAAAGTTAACATTACTCTGTGCATACAATGTGTATCTAGATATTTGTATATTGCTGACTTACATCCTCTAGAGACTGGAGATGTGGAGCAGGGGCAAGAGGAGGTGGAGAAGCATAAGCTGAATACAGTGATGAAATGTTTGCGCAATTTTGATATAATTGAATGTGGACACATCCCCAGATTCTCTTTTTAGGTTTATCTCTTGCAGGCACTGAAGGGCTGGTGCAAAGATACAAGATTATCATCAGCAGCTCTAGTTAGCCACTTCTGATAGGCTGTTTGCATATTGACCTCTCCAGTTGATAGTACTTAAATTAGAGTGATGGCTATTATATATCAAATCACGGCTGTCTATTTGCATAATGTATTTGTCATTTCCATGTGGACTACTGCTCTGCAGGAAAGAAGATTCTCATTTTATTTTTAAAAAGGAGTAAACCAAAGATTTGAAGATGGTAGTATTTAATTACTTTTTATGTTTAAATGCAGCTTTCCCATTTATTAATAACTGTCAAGGCACTATTCTCTCTTGTGCATATCTCATTACCTCATTACATTATTATATAGTGCACAAATAGGGTAATGCGGCTTTAGCATTTACTAATAACACTGTCAAGCCACATCTCTATGCTATCATTAGGTATACGCATACATACACTATATGAACAAAAGTATTTGGCCACATCTGTTAATGATTGAATTGAGGTGTTTCAATCAGACCTGTTGTCAGAGGTGTATAAAATCAAGCACCTATCCATTGAGTCTCCATTTGCAAACATTTGTGATACATTGTTGGTCGTTCTGAAGCATGGTACTGTGCTAGGATGCCACCTTTGCAATAAGACGGTTCGTTAAATTTAATTCCTGCTGGATAATCCACTGTCAGCTGTAAGTGATATTATTATAAAGTGGAAGTGTGTAGGAACAACAGCAAACCAGTCATGAAATGGAAGACCACATAAAATCACAGAGTGGGGTCAATGACTGCTAAGGCGCACGGTGCGTAAAAGTCGCCAACATTCTGCTGACTCCATAGCTGAAGTTAGCTGTGAAGTTTGGTGGAGGAGGGATAATGGTATGGGGCTGTTTTTCATGGTTTGGACTAGGCCCCTTATCTCCAGTGAAGGGCAATCTTAATGTTTCAGCATAACAAGACAATTTCTACAATGCTATGCTTCCAACTTTGTGGCAACAGTTTGAGGAATGCCCTTTTCTATTCCAACATGACTGTGCCCCAGTGCACAAAGTAATGACTACAAAGACATGGTTTGATAAATTCGGTGGGGAAGAACTTGACTGGCCTGCACAGAGCCCTGACCTCAACCCCATCGAACACCTTTGGGATGAACTGGAATGGAGACTCTGAGTCAGGCCTTCTCATCCAATATCAGTGCCTAACCTCATAAATGCTCTACAGAATGAATGGACACAAACTCCCACAGAAACACTACAACATTTTGTGGAAAACCTTCCAAAAGGAGTGGAAGCTGTTATCGCTGCAAAAGGGGGACCAACTCTATATTAAAGTATATGTATTTGAATACAATGTCATTACAGTCCTTGTTGGTGTAATGGTCAAGTGTCCGAATACTTTTGTCCATATAGTGTCTTTGAATGCATGATGTATGCCTGGTTTTGAGCTGGACACTTCTTAAAATACATCCGAATCAACAAACACACGTAATTAGGCTTGCTTTTGCATTTTTCTTCTCTGTACATACAAAGAGCAATGCATGCAACTCTAAATGAGTCCCTTAGAGTGGGTATAAAAATGAATTAATGAATTAATAAACAAATAAAATAGAACAAATATTGATGAACAAAGTACAAAATACTATCAATTTGTGCCATCAGGGCAGCATAATAGCCCACAGCCTACTTCTGATGGTCTTACTATATCCCCTCTATAGGAAATGGGAAGTGGGCAAGTAAAATTAATGGTACCCAGCCAAGTTCCATGAATTCTACAAACCTCTCTGGAGCCAGTTTGGGCAACCTGAACAAAATGTCCCCAGTCTGCAACTCTTTCTGTCTTCCTCTGCTAACTGGTGGTAGGGAGGAACCATGTCTCACCTACCCAACTATTTAGGTTGCCAGGATGAAATACCTTATAGTTACATACCTCGTTGAATGCTTCAACCATTCAGAGAGTGGTGGCCATACCTGAAGCTTGGGCAATTTTAACAACTCACATGATCTTCACTGCTTATTGAACGGTGTCAGCTGTTTATTAAACAACTACTGTGATAAATAACAAAATGGAGCAGCGAGATGCAAAAGAGGAATACACCAGCATGTTACTTATAGGTAGAAATGGGCGGGCTCGGTTCCCCGAGAACCGAACCCACCCGAACTTTGGGTATCCGAGTACCGAGCGGAGTAGGCTCGGTACTCTCCCGCCCGCTCGGAATCCTAATCGAGGCCGAACGTCATTGTGAAGTTGTCGGATCTCGGGGCTCGGTTCTCGCGATATTTCTCTGAAAAGCTAACCTTTCACCAAGGACTAAAGACATCTGTTCCAATAATAAAAGTGCTGTCAATGCAGAACATATGTTACTTACATTCCAGAGCTGCAGAAATGCTAAACATTTGTCTGAGCTTGGCTTATTAGAACATTATTTGGACAATTCATTGGTTTATTGAGAATTCATCTTGTTTCTAAGCAAGTAGGTAATTGTACAATAATTACTGCGTTTGATTTTGGTTCAGTCGAAAGATAATGATAATGACAATCTTAACTTTCCAGCCTATTCACATAAATACATCTGGTAGTGGGCTACATTCTTGATACACACCATTTCGGAATTGGTTATTGCTATTAGATTTCTGATTTTGTTTTAATGTGGGATTTGTAGGTTTGTAAATAATAATGTTGTCTGTTATACCAAATATATTCGGATATATTTTTAACAGAGTTAAATATTTTAATTTTTTCTTAAAACCTATGTCTGGATTTATTGTTTTGAAATATTATGTTGTTTTTCCTGCCAGCCTGGGGTGCAAATCAAACCTCCAATCTGATGGCTGTGCTAGCCGGGATCTGTGGATAGGTCATGTAGGCCTAGGGCGGCAGAGATGGAGGAGAAACACTCTTCTTTCACATCATTGTTAACTTTTTTTATTTTACTTTATGATTGACATGTTTCCTTAAAATTAAACCATGATATTAATTAGAACTGAATCATTTTAATGTATTCTTTTTATGCAGCATAGGTGAAGTGAGGTTTGGGAACAGAAAGACACAGCATTTGGGGTATTGGTCAGCACAGAAAAATGACATGGGAGGGGGCAATCATGTATGTTAATCACTGACATGGGAAAAAGCTAAGTTATGTGGGAACATTTTTGGTCTTTCTTTGTTCCATGCACTCTTGCAGCACTTACTAAACAGGAAAAGCCACCTCAAGAAGAGGAACCCCCAGAAGAGGAAAAGGTTGAGAGAAACATTATAACGGAGCTCTTCCAGGTAGTGTTGGAAGTTGAAAAGGAGGAGGTGCCTCAAGAGGCCCCAAACAACGTTAATATACAATTGTTCCATTAATATATATAATATAAATGTCACATGTAACAGTATGTTTTTAAGCATATAGTATTATGTCACGGTCAGCATGGACCTCAGCAGCGCACCTTACCTGCCTGGACAAGCCATTTCTTTCCTGTAAAAGTCTTCAATCTTCACTCGACTGGCACGAGCTCTCCAACAGAATAATGTACCAGCATCCTAAGTTCCCAGGCATCCCATCTGTTCTGCAACATGCGCAGACTTCCGGACATAGTATCTTAATTTCTGCTGAAGTCTTAAAGATGTACCTGACAGGTACTATACAAAGGCCCTCTCCTCATGGTGAAGTTTGCTAAATAATTGTGTTAACTTTATCCAGCCTTTTGAATCCTGTGCTATTACATGTATAGTATATGTACTGACCTGGCTTTTGACTACTGGACTTGCTGCTGTTTAACCCTCACTTATATTATATTACTTTTCAATGCATTGATCAAGCTTGACTTTGGATACTGCTTCCAGCTTTAACCATTTGGATCCTCATTTGTACTCTACTACTATTAGGTGTTCCTACCTGGCTGGATCTATGAACTATGATATTTTTAACCCGTGAAGCTTAATTATATTTTTGTCTTGCGTCCTGCATTACCTGGCTTCAATGAGGACTACAATTCTGGACCTCTTCTTCTCAATATTTGGATCCATCTTACTTCAGCATTCCAGGCTGATATCTGGTCTGTCTACACTCCAGATCAACCTTGCTACCAGCCATTAGAGTCCAACCACTGGAGACAGATAACTATGTTTGCTTATTTGTTACCGTGACAGATTGGATATGTGCAACATCAGTCTTTATATAGCATTCCATAAGCTCTCCTCTATAATTGCGGAATGATTGATCTATTTTGAAATAATGAACCCAATTGCTACAACTATTGTGTTATGTAAGTTGTATGCTTATTATAAATCAACTACAGCAAACTTTATTAGGACACATTTAATAATGTTATTCTTTGAAAATTGAGTGCTATAAGCCCTCGGGACACACTTGTTGAATCTTCCAATAGATTATGTTTAATTTCTGCATTAAATAAAATGCAGCTTAATTACCAATGCTAAAACATAGATCAGAAATACAAACATAAAAACAATATTGGCCAAAAAGTATAAAATATAATGTAATCAAAAACACATACACTAACAGTTTTGCAAGAATTATGACGTTACAGTACATTATACTATCATCACCATTTATTTATATAGCGCCAATGATTTCCGCAGCGCTGTAGTAAGAACTCATTCATATCAGTCCCTGCCCCATTGGAACTTACAGTCTAAATTCCCTAATATACACACACACACACACAGAGACAAGGGTCAATTTTTGATAGCAGCCAATTAACCTACTAGTATGTTTTTGGAGTGTGGGAGGAAACCAGAGCACCTGGAGGAAACCCACGCAAACACAGGGAGAACATACAAACTCCACACAGATAAGGCCATATTAAGAAAAGAACATTATAAAATGAATGACCTACATTATTAATCCAAACAACTTTGCTGCATAACTGCATGGAGCTCAGTGGTCTGAAAGGCAATGAAACAAGCATTACAGAGATTGGAAGGATCACAGAGGAATTGCGGAAGCTCCTCAGTTAACTTTTATATAGCTTGATGTTATTAATGTTTACAAATGTTATAATTTTGTACTGTTTTAATATAATTTTTATTTGTTATATATAAACAGCCCAGTCATTAATGACCCCCTCACCATCCAGCACTCTCTGTACTAAAATAATACAGTGTATCATTTATTCAACTATTTTATTTTGGGTGCTAAACCAACAATACTTCACAAATTCATCTTTATTTCCCTTGAATGTATGTTACATTAAATAGTACACTATACTTTAATACAGATGAAGTATATTTATCTTATTTTTGCTGGTCAGCTTCAGGTTGGGTAAGATCTAATTCTAATAAGTGTGTCACCTGCACATGTAGCCCACATTTAAATGATCGTTCCACTTCAGCCATTTTGAAAACATACACAGCCAGAAAGCTGCTACTGGGATTCACATAAGCTCCTATAAAATATATTTCTGGGGGACACAATAAGAAAACAAACATGTAAACACACTTACTCTAATTAATTAGAGATATTATGTAAAATTATTATTTAAATGTTCATTGAGGGAAGAAACTTTCTCTATGCACAGTGGACTTCCTATCAGTTTTGGTGTATATGTGTATGGTGTTTACATATTGTGATATAGATTGGGCACACCAAACGGTCAGATCATTGAGCATCTTGGTCAGCTTGCAAGATTTAATCTCGCATTTGGAAATCAACTGTGTTGACCAGAACTTTCACCCAAAAACTGCAGTGTACCAATATACATCAGTACACTACAAAAAAAGGTGAGTATTTTGAATTGCCCCAACAGTCCTAACATTGTCAGGACAAAATCAGCATGACATACAGGCAAAGGGGTATGTTCTGATGAGAAAGGTGTTCTGGGCAGATCAGATGCAGTCCAAGTAAATCCGGGGATGGTCTAATATGTTGAATGTTGTGAGGTATAAAGTTCTTCTATGGCTAGCGATATGTTTAGAAATATATCTTTACACTTAGTACTTCTACTTTAGGTCTAGTATTAAATAGGTTTATATTATATTTGGTTCAGTGTTTCTCAATCTGCAACAATTCATATTTTTAAGATATCTCTGTGTTTGTAGATGAGGAATATTAACAGGCGCAGTCAATAAGATTAAAGCACGTCTGTGTGATCTGTTATCCAGAAACCCATTATACAGAAATTTCTGAACACCAGGAAAAGAAAAAAAAATAATTGCTGCTGTTTGTTAATAATGTCCTCCACAGAGGCATAATCACTGAGAGTGATCAAAGACAGGTCTATCAGAAGTGTAAATCAGATTCAATTGGGAATTACATCTGCAGTAATTCTTCATAATAAAAGCTATTACTTATGATATTGAAATGCCAGTTGTCAGTGTTGTTTAGAGAGCCAATAAATTAATTATTTATGCCAGTTCTCCTATGAATGTGTCCATTACCAGTCATGCCATTAATGTGGAGGAGCTGTTGTAACTCTCATTAAATCAGGTCGATCAAGGCCAACCATAGAAGTGAGAGTATCTACGTGGTCAAAGTATTTATGGGATAAATGGAACAGTAGGTATAGAGCAAACAATAAAAGTACATTCAGCCAGTGAATAGAAATACAGTTACTGATATGGCTGATTAAAACATCTTTCTAGAATGAATAGGGAACACTTAAAAATATTTAACAAATTCAAGATTCTATTAATGAATTTATTCTATGAAAAAATTTATTGAGATAAATGATAATGATAACACGTCTCTGACTATATATTGGAAAGCCTTGAAAGCCACAATTAGAGGCACTTTAATTAATATTTCTTCAATTGAAAAAAAAAATTAACCAAGAAATGAATAGTTTTGAGAAAGAATTAAACATTTTATATAAAATGCCTCAAACAAACTCTCCCAAAAATATGCTCTAAAATTCATGAGTAAAAATCAAATTTGAGAACATCAAATGAAAATACAAAAAGTTTATAACTTTAAAATAGCTTCAACAGGAGTATTATGAGAGCGACGACACTGATTCATTAATCGCCACAATGCTTAAAGAAAAAGCACTCAAAATAGGATCTTAAATATTAAACATAAATTAAATAATACAAAAATGCTCCTCAAAAAATTGGTGGAAATAACAGGATTTTGAGAGCGACAGAATATGAGGCTTGAAGAAGAGGGAGAAGTCATGGATGACCCCAAGGCATCAGACTTGAGGGACAGAAAGGAGGGTAGTATTATTAACAGAAATAGAGATGGGGAGATGGGAGAGTCCTATAAAGGGGAGGACAATTAATTCAGTATTGGAAATATTGAGTTTAAGAAAGCGCTGGGACATCCAAGATGAGACGGCCGAGAGACAGCAGGAGACACGAGACATAAGGGAAAGGAAGAGGTCAAGGTATAAAAGAAAGATTTGGGTATCATCAGCATAGAGGTGGTACTGAAGGTCACAAAAGTGTTTGAGGAAACCAAGGGAGGAGGTTTAGAGGGATAAGAGCAGGGGACCAAGAACGAAGCCTTGGGGAACGCCGACAGGTAAGGGAAGACGGGGGCGATGTGGAATCATGTGTTTAGACTGAAAAAGAGCAGTTGGTGAGGTAAGAGGAAATCCAGGAGAGGACAGTGTTGCAGAGCCAATAGAGTCATAATGAAGTAGTAGTGGCCACACCCTTGAAATTTGGCAGCAATATCATGGCGTGGCATGCAGAAATTGAGCAATGTTCTAAAATTGCTGTTTTATCGGCAAAAAACATTCATCATCCAATTGCAAATGAGTAAAAGGCATAATTTATGACAGGAATGCCCACAGTACTTTTGAGTGCTTCTTTAGAAACAGTCTGGGACATTTCTGCCACCACAGTTACTCAGGTCTGGAGTAAGGCAGACACATAAATATGTAACACAGCCACAATTAAATCAACTGTGGTATTCCTCTGCAGATGTCAATATAGGCTCTTTGTCAGCCTACAGAATCTGCAGAGTTGCTATGATGACATGAGATAAGAGTCAAAACCAATCTATCACCTCTGTTTCTGGCACACCAAAGAGGATTACATGAGACACACTCCCTGCCCCATTTTTGTTGCTGCTGATGGTTGTTGTCATTGGACGACATAAAGTGGCAGTGGAGAAGCAATTTGTCAGAAAAAGGGAGAATAAGAAGCTAATTAAAATATTACTTATAAATAAGGCTGACGTTATTAAAAATAGTTTAATATCATCTAAAACTTTAAAATAAAAAAAATTAGGTATGTAATCACAAAAACACATATGATAGATTTGCAAAAGAAAAATTACATACGGTTTGCATGGCTATTATAGCAAGAGAAAGAAATATAAATACATTTATTGCTGCTAGCAACATTTTATTTGCATTGCTCAAAAACCTGGATGGAAAAAATATATTAACTAAATTTTAAGACAGAGTAGTGCGTTTACAGTACCAATTTTAAAAGTAACAGTCATAGTACACTAACCAACTAACCATACACAATTGTATAAGCCTACCTGAACACATATACCATTTTCCTATCTGGCTAGCAATTGATGGTTTCTCCCTCCCCTCCTCCACTTTATATAGCAAGATACAGACATTATTATTATTATCATAGATTTGGAAGGCGCCACAGTGCTCCACAGCACTGTACAATAGGGAGAACCGTACATACATAAAATATGGACATACAAGGTAGACAAAATAAATGCTGCCATGAAAACAAAGGGTATGAAGGACCCTGGTCATTAGAGTACTTACATTCTAAGTGGAAGACGGCACAGCTGAAACAAGAGGAGCAAATGTGGCTCAGAGTGGAGATTGGGACAGTTTAGAGGGTGCATTAGTGTGAATAGTGTTATTGGGGATAAGGTCACTTCTAAAAAACTGTGTGCAAGTGTACCTAGAAGAATTGATGTTGTTTGGAAGGCAAAGGGTGGTCACACCAAATATTAATTCAGTTTAGATTTCTCTTCTGCTCATTGACTTTGTATTTTGTTAATTGATCAAATAAAAACTATTAACACTTCTATTATTGAAAGCATGCGTACTTTGCAGCATTTCTTTAACACCTGCCTGACTAATTATTGCTCTTTACTGTCACGCAAACAATAAAGCACAGTTTCATTTAAAGCTGTCTGTGTCTGATGTCTGCGGGGTGTCAGTGCCAGACGTAATACATCTATCTATCTATCTATCTATCTATCTATCTATCTATCTATCTATCTATCTATCTATCTATCTATGTGTGTGTATTGTCCAAGTCAGTTAATTGGAGGAAATGTATTTAAATTAATAAATATCCGTTGTTATAGTTTCCTGTGCGATTGTGATTAGTATGCAACGGCAAACAAAGGTTAATTATGCAATTGCATAGGAAAACACAGTAAATACATTCATTTATTATTCAATAATACTCTGTACAGCATATTTTAATAAGTTAGTTTAAACTTGATTTTCGGCGATTCCCTGAAGAAAAGCATGTACACAACTGTTGGAGTGAGTTGCCCCCACCTTTGGTGGAGAAGTCGCTTGGACTGACCTATGATCTGCATTGTACTGAACTATCCTGAGCCTTGAACCAATGAAGAATGATATTAGTGCTATCTCTGTGTACATTGTGACATCATCACTGTTTTTTTCAACTCAAAACTGTATAAAAGAGTTCACTGGACACAGTATCAGTCTCCTCACAGGCTTCAGGATTGATGACTGTTACCGAAAACAGTGTGCAGCGTAATGTTTTGGCTATACTTGGCAATTAAATACTTGGCAATTAAAGCTCTTTGTGCGTTGGAACCACATTAATCGCAGTGGACAATTTTTTACTTAACTGAGAGGATTCTACAGTATATACATATATATATATATATATATATATATATATATATATATATATATATATTAGTGCAATTAGTACACACATAATTAGCAATGAATACTATATTGTACCTGCACATAGATTGTCTTCTATTATATGTACCATGTGTATGATTATGTTATTGAAATTATATTATTACATTATTGTACAAGTGAAGATTCTATTTTATACATATATAGTGTCCTACATGAAAAAACAGTCAGTATTTACCTTATGTGCAAAACAAAATCCTAATTTGCACCCATTGCATTGTAACATGGTTTTGTCCAGGAGACTGAAAGAAGAAGTTTCTCAAGTTAAGATCCTTAATGAATCAGGCCCAGGAACATTACTTAATGCACCTGGCATTACATCTATATATGCACCTGACCTCTATCAGCC
This sequence comes from Mixophyes fleayi, assembly GCF_038048845.1. Lineage (NCBI taxonomy): Eukaryota > Metazoa > Chordata > Amphibia > Anura > Limnodynastidae > Mixophyes > Mixophyes fleayi. Next base: position 191,085,430 of record NC_134404.1, on the reverse strand, counting down.
ACATGAGTTATGGTTTTTCACAGATATATCTGTGTCTACATGCTAGTCTGTTTCAGTTGCAATTAGGCAGACGCCCCTTTACTGTACTCAGTCTATGTTAGACCACTCTTTACAGTTTTCGCATCTTTCGTGTTTTTTGTGGTTATGCGCTATGCAATTTGCTTATTTTATTCTGCATAGGCAGACATAGGTCCCACTCGGCATCGACCCCCATCATTTTTCAATAATTTTAACTGCATTGTTGTTCTATAATAATTCGGGGACTACATTTGAACTTATGATACCATTTTAAGGCAGTTATTTGTTAGTGGGCAGAAACACTATTGTAGATCTACCTTTTAATGTTGCTGCGAGAGATCGCACTTATTGAATTTAAAGGATGAGCAGATTCCAATGTGATTCTTCTTTGCAGAAAGCTTGAATTGTTCCCCATTGATACTGAGAACTTGTTTCATCCTGTTCTATCGGGGACTGTAGTTTTAAATTGCTATATGCCAGCTAAATATGCTTTTATTGTTGGTTTTTTACCTACTGTGCTAATTTATCTCATACACTACACTTTGAACATATAGATTTACTGAGAGATACTATCACTTCCAAGGATTGACCGTGATCACTCTGATTTAATGTGGATTACTACAGTACCTCCATGTTAACGGCAGCACTGGGAATGGACACATTTATAAGAGAACTGATATGAATAATTATTTTTTATGGTTCTCTAAACAACACTAAAAACTGTCATTTCAGTATCATCACTACCAGTTTGTATTGTGAAGAGTTATGTGTGATCTATTTCCTAATTGAATCTGATTTAAGAGTCTTTTCTATCTAATATTTCATAATTTCAAGTATAAGAAATTTGATCAGTTTTCAGATTTACTTAGAACTCTATGGTGGTATAGGTTTTACATATTTTGTTTAATCATACGCTGGCTTTTTATACATGAAGCAACTTACTTAGGTGTGCGCCCATATCTTATATATTTTATATTTGATTTAATAAATATTCTGTTTTCTTTTGTACATCTACTTGTTTGGTGTAGCACTTGGACATATTGTTTTCTCCTCGTGTTTAATTTATTACTTTCTCTTTGTTTCTCCCATTAACAGTGTATTACACCATTAACACTACATTTTTCTCCTACTTGATATTTTTGGGGGAAAATTGCAGATTCCTCTTTAAAGTGACTGGAGTCATCCATTTCAAATCTTGAGATTAGCGCCCATAAGGTTTAAAATCTAAAAGATTGTTTATTACTGTTTATTAATAGACATGATCAAACTGTCCACATATAGTTAAAATGCATAGTGTTGATTCCCCTCTTATGTGAATCCCCTTTCGGGTTAACCTTGCACAACACTTACAAACCATGAAATAAAGACACGGACACCAACTTAAGTTTGGAAATAAAAAGGTCCTTTTATTTAGTTATTATTATTTTTATTTTATTTTTTTTTATTTTTCTTTAAATTATTTTATTTATTTTATTTTATTTTATTTCTATCAAAATCTATCAAAATCTATCAAAAGTTTCTATCAACAATTTGGACTTTTTTATATAGGTGGCGAAGAGCAGGGCAGCCAGCTAAAAACCAACATAAACCTATAAGGTGGAAGATCTTCTCCTTTCCAATAACCCAGGTAAAGACCTTATCTATTGGCCGGTACTATCGACTATAAATTAACTCAATACCCTCTGGACTCAAACTGGTTAAGTCCTTTCAAGGCAAAACCTGATACTCCTTACTAGAGCATCAACAAGTCTGATAACGACGAGGGAACCAAGGCTACATCGCCAACACTTAAGTACCGTATGTTTAACAACCATCTGACTGCGATGCTCTCCCACCACAGCCGTGTGTTCTATGGACCGCACGGCCCACCACCTAAAGAAAAAACTAACCCCTTTAACTCCGAAAAAATACTCTCTATAAACAAAACCGTTCCTTCTGCCGACAAATGAACCCCATCCGCTCTAAAAAGATGTCTCTTGTCCACCGTTAACCCGGGATGACTTATAACTACCCCTTGCATGCTTTTAACGTTCTGTCTCGCATATCCGTTTATCTTTTTAACCACCCTTATCAATGTGGCCGGGGGAATAGATGACCTCCAGAACAAACGAGGTATTATGTTCGACCAACAAACCTTCATTAAAGGCCATCGGGCATGTATTTGCGCAAGACCTTCCCGAATGTCTATGATTAGATCCAGGGATTTACCCCTACCCACTTCATTACCTCCCAAATGAATTACAATTATATCGGGGGTACCGTGATCTTCTATTTCCTTAACTAACGTGGGAATCAACTCCGCCCATACCATGCCCCTTTTATCCAACCACCGGATGTCAACTGGGTGCCTGAAACCGGACCGCCTATCCGCTAATCTGTGTTTTGCTGCCCAAAAGATAAACGAATGCCCCACGACCCATATTCGCGTCGTCTTTACAGTAGAACCTAGAACAAAATAAATAATCTCATCAAATCATACCCATATCTGAGAAACGTAACGACCTCCAACAAAAAGACATATTCTAAACTGTTATCAACTTGCTGAAATAGCCCCTCCATACTAGAGGGGCCACACCAGCGCAAATGGAGTACTCGCAACGGAAACACCTCCTTCATTAACTTCACATTTATACCCTCTATGAGGGCCAACTGTTCAAAATTCTTATTCATTTAATTTTTATTTATTTATTTTATTTTATCTATCAAAAACTATTTTATGTTAATTCTTAAACAACCTGGAAAAGGAAAATTGGTAACCCACATGAAGGTAAAAACCCCTTATAACCCTGGGAGGCACACACACTAATCAGGCCTTGCCAAGGAAACAAGAGGAGAAAATCCCTTCACGCCCCCGTTCAACACAGCGAGCAGCATAGCCCTGAGTCACCAAGTGATAGAGGAGAAAAGATAAGATGAAAGCGATAGAGAATACTAAAGACATGAGGAGATGCAAGACTGAGTATATGAGCCCCCTTTAAAGGCTCATTTGTCAGGCCGGATGTATTTCTTATAGGTCTGCGACTTTCATCTCCCTAGCGCTTGAATCTCAGTGACCGATGCACCTCTAACCGCAGCGGCAGTAGCAGCCCCTATCCTGAAGGAATGTGTACCATAGTCTACAGGGTTCAGACCTATTTCCCCTAGAGCCCTTTTTAACAAGGCGTTAAACTGGAATTTAGTTAGCGGGGTATTATCCATATGAATTAACCACAAACCCTCCCCTGGGGGGCGGAGATTAGCAAATTTGTTGGCCAGCATGACAGGGCATATAGATGTTTCTTGCTGCTCCGAAATTGCCAACCAATGGCCTCTGCCTAACTGATTTGTTTTTGACTTAACTATCTTACAGCGAATCCCATTAGGTTGTAAAATTACATTTCTAAAAAGCAAAGCTCCACCCATGTCTTTCTTAGATTTGGCCACTAGCTCACTAACCCTAAAAGCATCGTGAAACGCTACTGAAAGAGCCAAACCGAAAAGCAAAGCCTCGTAATCATCCATGGCTACATTATAAAGGACCTCCAGCAACCTAGCTAAAATTTGGCCATCAATAGGCCGGCGAGTGTCATTCTTTATCGGCTGCATTCTGGACCAGCCCTTCAAAGCCTTAGCTATCATAAATGACTTCGTGGGATCCTGTATACCATTTAGCCTAGCCATGAATGAAATACCGGCTAACAGGGACCCCATCCTAGCTTTAGAAACCCCCTCGTTATAATGATGCCACATAAAGCCCATAATAGAGGGAATCTGACCTGAAGTGCCGCTGTTGAAAGACGCCTGGTAACACAACCAACGTTCCCAAGCCCCTTGATAACACTTCCTAGTTGCCGGAGCCAAGGTCGCCTCCGCTAGCCACCTTATCCCTATCGGATCATCTGCCAAACACAAGGGGGACACTGTAAGCTGGTAACACGGGCATGTGGGGCCACAGACCTAAAGCGTTGCCAGTCAAAACGAGAAAGAGCGTCCGCTATCTGGTTATCCACGCTGGGAACATATCGTGCACGAAAACTAATATCAAACTCTAGACATCTCAACACCAAGACACGCAACAAGTTGATTGCCGGGCGTGATGAGGCGCTCTGCTTGTTGATAGCCTATACCACACCTAAGTTGTCACACCAAAAAACCACACTCTTACCGCTCAACCGGTCAGACCACAACTCTAAAGCCACCACAATGGGGAACAACTCTAACGCTAACAAGTTCCGAACCAACCCCTCAGACTTCCATGACTGTGGCCAAGGCGAGGCGCACCAATCCCCCTGGAAAAAAGCACCAAAACCTTTCGAGCCTGATGCGTCTGTATGCAAGTCCAAAGATGTACTAGAAACTGGGGGAGCTGGCCACACTCGTATACCGTTGAAAACCGTCAGAAACCGTCTCCATATACACAAATCCTCCCTAATTTCTGCAGACAGCCGCACCTGGGAATGGGGACTACGGAAACCTGCCATCGCTAGTTGTAATTTCCTGCAAAATACCCGGCCCATAGGTATCACTCGGCAAGCAAAATTAAACGATCCTAACAGAGATTGAACTTTCCGCAGGGAGCAAGACGGTGACGCCATAACTTCTACAATCAGGGACTGTAACTTAACAATTTTATCAGCGGGTAAATGACAACAACCTTCCAATGTGTCAATTTCTATGCCTAAAAATGCCAAGCATGTGGCCGGGCCCTCTGTTTTATCTGCAGCTACCGGTACACCCATCACCCGAAATAGTGCTTGCGCTGCATACAGTGTGTCTTTACAACAAGGGGAATCAGCGGGGCCTATGAACAGGAAGTCATCCAGATAATGCGCTATGCTGTGGTGCCCCGTCCCCACCCCTACACACCAGTGAAGGAAGGAACTGAAAGCCTCAAAGTATGCACATGAAACTGAACAACCCATTGGCAGACATCGATCTACATAGTATTCGTTCTCTATCTTAAACCCCATAAATTTAAAGGACTCGGGGTGTAGAGGGAGGAGACGGAATGCAGATTCAATGTCTAATTTAGCCATCAGCGCTCCCATGCCAAATTCTCTTACTATGGTCAATGCATCGTCAAAGGACTGGTAAACTACTGAGCTAATACTGGGGTCAATTGCATCATTAACTGACTTGCCCGCTGGATGAGATAGATGCTGAATCAATCTAAATTTCCCTGGGGTCTTTTTGGGTACTATTCCAACCGGGGAAATAACTAACTCTGGAATGGGTGGGGAAGAAAAGGGGCCTACCATGCGCCCCAGGCCTATCTCCTTTCCAACTTTTTCCGCCAGAATGTCAGGGTGCGCGTAAGTGGAACTAAGGTTCCTGGCGGCGGTCCCCGCCATCCCACTTGCAATGGGAAGCTGAAAACCGAGGCGAAAACCTTCCCTAACAAACGAGGCCTGCGACGCATCCGGGTAAAGGGCCAACCACTTACAGAGGACTGGGAATATGATGGGGGAATCTGCCTTAGACAGCACCCCCTTCCCCTCCCCGTCCCCTACCAATGCCAACGGTGCCCCAAGGGCAGTCCTTGAGGGGATGACTTCCCCTACAGTTGGAGCAGGCGTGTCTGTATCGGCACGCCTCCCCCCTCCCGCATGAGGAGTTATTATAGGCAAAGCACCGGTTCCTTGAAGACTGGGGAGCACCTCGTCTCCCCCCGAACTGAAACCTAGCTAACTGCGGAGGGCCGTAACCCATGTGCACCCCCCCATTTGGGCTCTATTCAATCTCATCCAGATTTCAACATCTTTATAGGCCAGGGGCATATAATGTTGGCCATGCACTTTCTCACGGAACAGCTTATCATACAACCTCCAGGTCCCTGGACGCTCACAACTATGCATCTCATTAATCAAATGGAGATACTTCCAAACATCTATAATCGCGTCCGTTCTAGTTTCCAAATAACAGGCCGAAAAAACACAATACCCCGTTAACCAGTTGGAAAAATTTCTATACACGTCCTCACCAACTCCCCCCTGTGCGCATGCAGCCGCCAACTCTTTTTGTGTGTCTGCTGTCAGCTCAAATATATCAACATAGTAACCCCGCTTTATCTTATGTCTCATGCTGCGCCTAATCCCTATCAACAACGCTGTGTTCTCACATTTTACTAGCGGGCCTCCTGTCGGAGTGGGAGAAGCGGTTTCAAACCGGTCCCTCTGTTTCCTCTTACACCCTCCAAAATAATTGTTGAGTATCTTAATAAGCTTGTGCTGGCCCTGTCTAGGGGAAGATGAAGCTGACTCACCATTGATGGTTGAAATGCTAGGACTAAACATGTGTGAATCGGATACAATGGAACTCTCATACTCACCGGCTGCTCTCTGTTCTTCCTGTCGAATTGCTCCCGTTCCGCCCTCATCCAACAACCCGACCTGCTGGGCACCTCGTTGCGCTGCCTGGTCCGACTTTTCTCCACGTCGCTACATAGCCGCTGGCCCGTCCTCCCCTGCCTGCGCTGCCGCTGGAGCTGGCTGCATCTGTGGAGCTGGATGAAAAGACACGTTAGCACTCAGAGGAGATAAAAGGTGCGAGGTCTGAGCAGGGGTCCCTACCGGAGAAGCTACGGGGGGTGCGTCCTTGAGGTGACTCAAAAAACCGGCGAGGGGAGGCGCCCCTTGACCCATATCACCCTGCCTTACTAGCAGGGAGGGCTGTGAAACTATATTCGTTACAACAGCTGGATTATAAAAGTAGGGTATAGGATAAGAGTGACAGTATTGCTCGGCAGAATTAGGGTAGGGGGACGACCAAACAACTCTTCCCTGAGCCACAGGTATATAACCTCTAGGCGGGTATGGCAGTGAACCTGAGGTGTCCGCAGTGTCTGCCGTGGGCTGGTTGAAAAGTGCCGGCGGGAAAGGCCAGCTGACTGACGCGTCAGAAACGCCCTGTGATCGCCTGACTGGTGTGTATGTCAGGAGGGGATGCTGCTCAACTGCTACCCTGCTCCCCGGGGGAAAAATGCTGGGTGCTGGTCTCAGAAGCCCAGGGGCCTGATTTGAAGAGGCACCCGCACCTGTTTGCATGGATGCCTCCAGAGAAAATAAAAGGGGAGAGGACACCGGGGGGGGGTTATCCCCGGACCAGGACAAAGGGAGGGGGAATGAGCTGCCCGGCCTTATACCATGGAGGGGAGGCAAAAGGGGGGACATAACATGTCACATGCAAGCCACCTGGCTGTGCTGATGGGGGAAGGGGGTCCAGTATTACCGGACCCAGCCCCCTATATGGGGAAATATGCCCCGGGGCGGAAGAAACCCCAGAACTACCACCCGCTACCTGCCCCCTGTGAACTGGTAGCCCGGGGAACTAGCTCCTGGGGGCCCGGCCGAAGAGCTGCTCTGCCTACCGCTGTTGCATCACCCGATGTTGAGCCTACCACTGTTGTGCCTATAACGGGAGCAGGGGAAGGAGATCCCCTGCCCCGGGCTCTGCCCGCCAACTTTACCTGGCGGGAACCTCCGGACACGTGCGGCCTCGCCACCCGCTCCGGAGCTCAAGCTCTCCTAGCCTGGCTCGGGCCTGACCCGCGAGCTCCCCTCGCGGCGCCCGAGCCCCTCGTGGAAGACCCCCGGAAGGACCTGGGGTGCTGCTCTCCCACCCCAAGCGGGGTCAGGGAGTGCCGGGGATGGGGGCAGAAGGGAGGAAAGAAGTGGGAGGAGGGGAGGAAGTAGAAAACCTAGCGGAGATGGACCTAGAGCGTCTGGGGCAGTGGGGCTAAGGTAGTGAAAGGAAAAACAGGAGATAGAAAAACAGCAGAAAAGCAAATTCAATGCAATGAGGGGAAGCACAGATACTACGCATGATGCTGCTCTCTATCCGTATCCAGGAAACAGGAAGCTCTCTCCTCCTCCACTGCTGGATATATTCTTTCCACGACCACTCCCACCTCATCCCAATTGCCTGATTCCATCACAGACTTAACCCCTTAATGGTAAGTAACATTGTCAGCTCACAACACATGCTTTTAAACTCCTTCGGCTTAATGGCCTCTCTCACACTTCTCAAATCAGTTTGTCAAATTGGTCCAAAGATTTGGAAATTCACCAGGATCTCTCGAATTTTAGAAAGATGATCAAAATCGAGCTAACAAAATGGAACAGGTTTGTGGACAGCGGCTGGCTGGACTGGAGGTCAGGGAAACTCTGCTCCCAATAAGGAGAACTGCAAACCCTTCTTATCATGCATGAAATATTTAACCAGACCTAGTACTAGTAAACATTACAGAGCTGTTTTAGGGACAGTAATCTAGTGGGCCAAAACATGGTTCCCTACTTCAAAACCATTATATGCCAAGTTTAGGTCAGAAATGTGGAAGTTAAATATTTACCTCCTCTCTAGGACCTTACAGTCATGACCTAACAGAATATACTTGGTTTTTAATAGTGGCAAGATTTACAGAGCTACAAGTTTAGCATGTAAAACTTGTCATAACATTATTTAGAGATTTGCAGAAAAGAAAAGACACAAGTGAAAGCAGAACTGGAATGTTACATGAAAAAAGTAGCTGCAGTATCTTGGCTCGTAATCTTACTGCATCCTGTGCAAATTACTGTACAGCAACAAATACCTATAATGAAAATATCTTAAAATGCTTTAAGACTAATTTTGAAATGTAGTTATTAATGGATTCAGGACATTCTCTGTGGGTTAGTAAATTATTTAAATATTTTATGTTGATTGCTTGATTATGGAATGGATTGTGCTTGATATGCTTCTATCTCTGATACATTTTCAAAAGCCAACAATTTACATGTCTGCTATTGTGTGGACATTGGCCAGGACCTGGCAGTCTCAGTGAGATTTTTTTTTCCTGCAATTATTCCAGGGCACTATAAGAGTTCACAAACTTGACAGACAGGCTAACAGGCACTTTCTAAGAAAAGGAATTACTGTGCTTGCTGTAAGGATACATGGCAGAAATCCAGGAGAGCAGGCAGCTTAGCCAAAACACATCATTTTGATTTGTTCCTGGAGGGGCACAGTACAGTAAAACGAAACAATACTAGTGGACAAGGCAGTGCCAACAAATCAAGCCAAAAGCCATTGAAGGCATTTTTTTCTCATTAGTGCAGATTAATGGGTTTTTTTCTGGTGCTATTTCTAATTCCTGAATGTGTATCTAATATCTTATAAAACTTTTTAATTTTATTTGAATACAAAACTGAATGTGCAAGTTCTATAGAGTGTAAACATTTTGATCTGTGTCTGTATGTTTTAATTTTCATTAATACATAATAGATTACATTTTATTTTTTATAATTTGAAAGTCTCATTTACTAATGAATCCATAGTTAATTTAAAATTTCAACACACTACACTTTAAGTGGAGAGCTGACAACACAGTAAGTCTGAGACTATTGATGGCCATTGATCACACCACAACCATAACTGATCCATTTTCTGGAAGCCAATAGCTGAGGAGAGACTAATGAGGCAAGCAACATTCCTGCATTGAATGCTTTCCTTAAGAGGAGAAAGAAAAAGGGACTGAATTGTAGGTGAAAGACTAGAGCAGACCTAAGAGGTGTCAGGGCACAATGGATCTTATTGCACCGACACCTGGATTTTGCACCAGTGTGCCTAAACAATCTACCCAGCACACTTTAATGTATGCGCTTACTATCTAGTCTTTAGTGTCCCTATGTATGCTGGGAAATAGTGAAATCTGAAGTGGTGTACAGTGCAGAAGTTTAAATGCCACATCAAAGTCTAACCTGTCAGGCGCCGTCCGCACGGCCGCCTGACTGTATGATCGCGCGTCTGGTTGCTAGGCAACCAGACGCGTCATTTCCGGATCCTCGGCCGCCTGACCTCTGCAGACAGCGCGCCCCGTTGCTAGGCAACGGGACGCTATAGTGATTCCCGGCGCTGAGGATGACAGCGCTGCAGCGCTGATTCTATTGGAGCACTCCAGTATTTAAACCTTCTCTGGCCCTCCTACCAGTGCCAGAGTATCAGGTCTTCCTGCCTCCAGCGTTTCTGTGTACCAGTTGCTATATTGTTCCTGACCTTCCTCGTGCTGCCTGTGACCCTTTTGACCCGGACCGTTTGACCACCCCTATCTGGATTCTGCCTTGTACTGCGCTCCCTGTAGATTACCGACCCGGCTTGCCTGACCATTCTTCTGGATTTCCCTTTGTACCTCCTCTACTTGAACGTTGCCGAACCGGCCTGTCTGACACTCCCTTGTATCTCGCTGTGGACTCTAGGAAGGACCGCGACCTGCGTGTCCCTGCAGCGGAGTCCATACTTCCTTGCGGGGGTTCCTGGTGAATACCAGGGGCACGTTAGACTCCGCGCCTTCCTCTGAGTTGCGCCAACAACAGCAGGTACCTTCTACCAGTCAAACACCCACTACAGTCGTGACAGTATACTCTGGCCATGACAACGGAGGGGTCTGGTGAACCGTCTGCTCGTGACCTACTCCTGCATTTGGCTCAACGTGTGGAGCAACAAGAAGCAGCCCAAGCGCATCTTCTACAATGTGTCCAAGGGATTGCTACCCGCTTCGATACATTTCAGAATGCTGCACCCGCTACACCAGCCATAACCTCTGCGGCATCCACAGCATCCAGTGTGGTTACGGTCTCTACAGCGGCCTCCGGTGTACGCATCCCGACACCCGAAAAGTTTGACGGTGATCCCAAGAAGTGCAGGGGCTTTCTGAACCAATGTGCCATCCAATTTGAGTGCAACCCAGGGGCCTTTTCTTCAGAACGCACCAAAGTAGCTTTTCTCATCTCCCTCCTCAGTGGTCAAGCCCTTGCCTGGGCCTCACCTTTATGGGAACAAGGGGGTCCACTTCTTCATAACTCCAACTCTTTCATTGAAGCTTTCAGGAAAGTCTTCGATGATCCCGGAAGAGTTGCTTCTGCAGCTACCAGCTTGTTAAACCTCCGCCAAGGTGACCTGTCCGTAGGGCAATACGCAGTTCAATTCCGAACCCTGGCTTCCGAGTTAAAATGGAATAATGAAGCACTGGTGGCAACCTTTTGGCAAGGTCTGGTGGATCGGATTAAGGATGAGTTAATTTCCAGAGAACTCCCGGCTGAGTTAGATTCTCTCATCTCCATGTGCATAAAGGTGGATTTGCGTTACCAAGAGCGCACGCAGGAACGCTCTCCTGGCAAACGGTTCATACCACGGCTAGCACCCCAGTTCCAAAATCCCATCCTGCCAGTGGACGAACCAATGCAAGTAGGACGCTCTAAATTATCCCTTGAAGAGAGGGAGAGACGCTTCAAACAACGCCTGTGTCTGTATTGTGGAGATCCGGGACACCTGCTAAGAGTTTGTCCCAAGAAACCGGGAAACTCTTCCTCCTAAATGGTGGCGGGGAGGCCGTTTTAGGAGAATCCACAGTTGCTCCCTATTCTAAAGAAAATTCTCCAGAATTTCAGATGGCTGTCATCCTGAGCACCCCCAAGGGTACCTTTTCCACCACGGCCTTTGTGGACTCCGGCTCCTCCGGGAACTTCATTTCGGCGGATCTAGCTTCGCAGCTCCAGATACCTCTGAACCCGTTGCCCCAACCGTTATCTCTGACGGCAGTCGACGGAAGTCGTGTCACTCACGGCTCCATCTCATCCGTGACTTCTCCTGTTCGGTTGAGGGTAGGAGTACTTCACAGCGAAATTATCCAACTTTTGGTGTTGCCGAGGTCCATTAATCCCCTCATCTTGGGGTTACCATGGCTGAGAAGACATTCTCCTCAGATGGATTGGGACCACGCTCAAGTTATGTCGTGGGGTGAAGGATGTCGCTTTGAATGTTTGTCTAGAGTCTTGCCTCCTAAATGTCAAGTAATGGCTCATTCCGAGCTAACCCACCTTCCTGAGGCTTATATGGAATTCCAGGATGTATTCAGTAAAGTGGAAGCGGAGATCTTGCCTCCCCATCGTCCCTGGGATTGCGCTATTGTTTTATCTCCTGACCAACCCATCCCCAAAGGGCGGACCTACCCTTTATCTCGTCCAGAGACGTCAGCCATGTCTCAATATATTTCAGAAAACCTGAAACGGGGATTTATCCGCAAATCTACTTCCCCAGCGGGTGCAGGGTTTTTTTTTGTTAAGAAGAAGGATGGGTCTCTTCGGCCTTGTATTGATTATCGTCCTCTCAACCGCATCACTGTCAAAAATCGATATCCACTACCTCTCATCTCCGACCTCTTTGACAAACTCAGTGGATCTCAAATCTTTTCCAAACTAGATCTCCGTGGGGCCTATAATTTGATTCGCATCAAAGAAGGAGACGAATGGAAAACGGCCTTTAACACCAGAGATGGACATTTCGAGTACCTGGTGATGCCCTTCGGCCTCTGCAACGCCCCAGCCATCTTCCAAACCTTCGTTAACGATATCTTTCATGACCTGTTATACACTTCTGTGGTAGTATATCTAGACGATATATTAATATTTTCTAAAGATCTGAAGACTCATCGGGAACAAGTAAAGGAGGTCTTACGCAGACTTCGGGAACATCACCTCTATTGCAAGCTGGAGAAATGTGTGTTTGAGATTAGTCAGGTATCTTTTCTTGGTTTCATCGTGTCGGGTCAAGGTCTTTGTATGGATCCCTCCAAGGTGTCAGCTATTCTGGACTGGCCTCAGCCACAAGGCCTTAAAGCTATTCAAAGGTTCATCGGCTTTGCAAACTATTATCGCCAATTTATTCAGGGATTCTCCACCATTATAGCCCCCATTACAGCGTTAACCAGGAAGACTGCCAACCCTAGGGTCTGGTCTTCGGAGGCCATGTCTGCCTTCATAACGTTAAAGAAAGCATTCTCTTCAGCCCCAGTTCTGTCCCAGCCAGATCAAGAACGACCTTTTTTCCTAGAGGTAGATGCATCCTCAGTAGGCATTGGGGCGGTGCTTTTTCAAGAGTCTCCGGCTGGCTCACACAACCCGTGTGGGTTTTTCTCCAGACGATTTCTTCCAAGCGAATGTAATTATGGAATAGGGGACAAGGAATTACTGGCCATCAAGGCGGCTCTGGAGGAGTGGCGACATCTGTTGGAGGGGGCTATATTTCCTGTTACTGTGTTTACCGACCATCGGAATCTAGTGTTCATTCAAGAGGCTCGTTGCCTTAATCCTCGGCAAGCCCGCTGGGCATCCTTCTTTGCTCGATTTGACATGAAGCTCACATTCTGCCCGGGAGCCAAGAATGGACGTGCTGATGCATTATCTCGCTCATTTGACGATTCCGATCGTTTAAGACCATTGGTTCCGCAGCATATTATTGATCCTTCTAATATCGTAGCCCTTACTAGGACCAAAACGTCCTCTCCTCCTCCAGGCCGGTCATTTGTGGAACCCCATCTCCGATTCAAGACCTTGCAGTGGGCTCATTCATCCCGCATTGCCGGCCATGCTGGAATAAAGAAGACTACATCGCTGCTTTGCCGACGCTTCTGGTGGCCTAATGTACGTGCCGATGTTGAGAGATTTATTGCTTCCTGCACTACCTGTGCTCAACACAAAACTTGTAGAAGAGTCCCGGCAGGCCTTCTTCGTCCACTTCCTATCCCCGTTGCTCCTTGGGAAAGTGTGGCCATGGATTTTATCACAGACCTACCCCTCAGTGCAGGGTTTACCACTATCTGGGTGGTTATTGATCGATTTTCGAAGATGGCACATTTTATTCCTCTAACTGGACTGCCCACGGCCAGTCGTCTGGCAGATATCTTTATCAAGGAGATATTCAGACTACATGGGTGCCCGAAGGAGATCATTTCGGACCGCGGAGTCCAATTTACATCCCAGTTTTGGAGAACCTTTTGTAAGAGAGTAAACATAGAATTGAAATTCTCTTCGGGATACCATCCGCAAACCAACGGACAGACGGAGCGAATCAATCAGGATCTCGAGACATTCCTCCGCTGTTTTACCTCCGACAACCAGAATAAATGGTCTCAATTCCTTCCTTGGGCGGAGTTCTCCCATAATCAACACATTCATGAGTCTACCGGATTCTCTCCGTTCTTTATTGTATACGGAAGTCACCCTGTGTTTCCGGATCCTTTTCCAGTGTCCTCTTCACCGGTCCCAGCTGTAGATACTCTTTATCGGGAATTTTCTCTCATTTGGGCTAAGACTAAGACGGCTTTACTCAAGGCTACTCAGCATCACAAGATCTTTGCAGATCGTCATCGGAGGGCCACTCCTCTCTTAAAGGTGGGAGACCAGGTATGGCTATCCACCCGGGACCTAAGACTAAAGGTCCCTTCTATGAAGATGGCTCCTCGATTTATTGGCCCGTACACCATCATGCAAGTCATTAATCCTGTATGCTTCAAATTGAAACTTCCTCCTTCTCTGAGATGTCATAATACTTTTCATGTCTCATTACTACGACCACTGGTACTCAATAAATTCTATCGACCTCCCGGTCGTCCCCCACCAATACAAACCTCTTCTGGAACTGAATTCGAAGTCAGTCGGATCTTGGCTTCTCGCATTCTTCGTGGCAAACAGCAATTTCTGGTCCATTGGAAAGGATTTGGCTCAGAGGAGAGATCATGGGTGGACAAACAGGACCTTCACGCTCCTAGAATTCTCAAGAAGTTCCTTCAAACAGGAGGAGGAAGAGGAGGGTATACTGTCAGGCGCCGTCCGCACGGCCGCCTGACTGTATGATCGCGCGTCTGGTTGCTAGGCAACCAGACGCGTCATTTCCGGATCCTCGGCCGCCTGACCTCTGCAGACAGCGCGCCCCGTTGCTAGGCAACGGGACGCTATAGTGATTCCCGGCGCTGAGGATGACAGCGCTGCAGCGCTGATTCTATTGGAGCACTCCAGTATTTAAACCTTCTCTGGCCCTCCTACCAGTGCCAGAGTATCAGGTCTTCCTGCCTCCAGCGTTTCTGTGTACCAGTTGCTATATTGTTCCTGACCTTCCTCGTGCTGCCTGTGACCCTTTTGACCCGGACCGTTTGACCACCCCTATCTGGATTCTGCCTTGTACTGCGCTCCCTGTAGATTACCGACCCGGCTTGCCTGACCATTCTTCTGGATTTCCCTTTGTACCTCCTCTACTTGAACGTTGCCGAACCGGCCTGTCTGACACTCCCTTGTATCTCGCTGTGGACTCTAGGAAGGACCGCGACCTGCGTGTCCCTGCAGCGGAGTCCATACTTCCTTGCGGGGGTTCCTGGTGAATACCAGGGGCACGTTAGACTCCGCGCCTTCCTCTGAGTTGCGCCAACAACAGCAGGTACCTTCTACCAGTCAAACACCCACTACAGTCGTGACATAACCTCCTAACACTTTAGAACCATCACATTCTTATTCAACTATATTTATCCATTTTCTCTTAAAATACTTCTTGGTTTAGCCATATTGTAGTTCTTTTTTGTTTTTGAAGACCTACAGAGTAATTTACTTTTGTGTAACACCTAGACCCAGTTCTCACCCATTCATGGAGGTCCTGGGAGTAGAGAAATAGGAGCGGAGCTGCTGCTGACTGGGGGCAGTGCATGGCTTTGTTTATTGGAATCTACAAATCTACAAATATCAACATGGTCAAAAGCCAGAAGGAAGTGGCATCAAAGCCCGTGACTGCTGTGGAGTTTGGCATTAGAGTGCAGAAATGTTCCTGAGAAGGAAGGAGGCGTGGACATTGCTGGGATCACTGCCTGTCAGAAGAGTGTTGCTGGGGAAGGAGAGGAAGCCAGAGTGAAGAAGCCTGCCTGTTAGCACTGTAACAGATCAGAGAGTGAGTTCCATGCAGAGAGAGACTTCACAGAGAGGTGAACCCAGTGAAGAGAGATACATCATATCTCATAGTCCTGTTTGGAGATGGATTTAATCAGAGATGTGCGCAAACCCATATATTTTGGTTTTGATTCTAAAATGTTTTCATGTTTTTTGTTTTGGTTCTGGTTTTGCCCAAAAAGCCTCATGTGTTTTAGATTTGGTTTTGGATCTGGATTTAATTAGAAATTGTGACAAATAGGTAAAATCATGTAATTTTGAGCTGTTTTTGCGCCTATATTTCTATTTATAGCATTATCATTAATTTTCAATTTATTTTATAATGATCCCTTCGCAACTGTCCAAATTTTCACCAATTAGGCTGTAGCGGGCTGGCTGGCTAAAATTACTGGCAGAGCAGCACAAATTCAGTTTATTAAAAGATACAATCCTTGATAGATCTGGAAGGGAGACTCAGAAGAAACAACCTGCACTTGTTGGGCTGCCTGAGCTAGTGGAGGACCCAAACCTGCAATGGTTTCTTCAGAACTAGCTTATCAGAGAATTTGGCAGGGAAGTGTTCTCCTTACAATTTGCAGTAAAAAGGGTGCACAATCTGCCACCTCAGCCCCCACAAACGGGAGCCACTGCTCGCACCTTTATTGCCAAGTTACTATATTTTAAGGATCGAGATGCTATGCGCTGATGACTCGCAACAGGGGCCCATATATGATTTGAGAATCATATTATTTCAATGTATCCAGACTTCGTCATGGAGGTCCAGAAGGCCAGATCTCAGTTTCCACAGATAAAGAAGAGGCTGCAAGATCTCCAATTGCTATACACCATGTTATTCCCAGCGGGGCTGAGGGTGTCTACAGATAGCAGATCCCACTTCTTTTCCACCCCACAGGAGACGGCAGATTGGATTGAAAGATATCCACCTTCTCGGGGGCGAGATTTGTGATATCAAAATGTACTAATGAAGCTGTATCACTCTGGATTGTCTTTATCAGGGAGAGCTTATGCTTGAGGAGCTAGGTTCTCTCTTTTCTCCCATATCTCACCACTTCCTCTATATTTCTTTCTCAATTTTCCCTTATTGAATCCCCCCACCCTTTTTTTCCTTCCTCTCTTCTTTTTCTAGTCTTTGTCTAAATAAAGGGGGGGGGGTAAAATTTTCTCTCGTTGGGAATTAAGAATCAACATGTGGGATGTTTTGTTTTATTATGGGATCCAAGTATACCTTACTTAGAAAAGGTGTGCAGGGTGGGTTGGGTAAAGTTTCCAGGGAATTTATCAGTTGCTTTGTTTTGTCCAATGTTGGTAATAACCATGTGACATTATCTATTATGCACCATCTAGATTTTTGTGTCGCTGATATACAGGTCAATTTGCTGTGCAGGGCTGGTTAAGGACGGGGAACCTCTGACCTGATTCTCGGAAGAGGAATCACTGCCTTGCCTCTCATCTTGTAGATGTACCCTCATGGCTAACTTGATCGTGAGTAAGCCTTCCCTGGGGGGACTCCATCGACTCACCTGGAATGTTAGGGGTCTGAACAACAAGATTAAATGCTCGCTGGTGATGAGCCAGGATAGGAAGTCTAACCCAGACCTATTGTTTTTTGGGAACACATTTTACTGGTAGTTAGGTTCTCTCCCTTAAGAAGTCCTGGGTTGGCTGGGCCTACCATGCCACCCACTCTACCTACTCTAGAGGAGTTTCAGTGCTACTAAGGAAACTGCTCAACTTTGTTCTAGACTAGGTACACATTGACCCAGGAGGCAGATATGTGTTCCTTAGGGCCTCGTTTAATCATGTCCCACTGACCATATTAGCTGTTTATATTCTGCCCCCGTACAGTAATAATGTCCTGTGCAAAGAGGCAGTGTTTGTAGCCATGGCCCCAGACACTCCTGCGCTGTGTTTGGGAGACTTCAAAAATGTACTGGCCATAACTGTGGATAGGTGGGGCAAGCATTCTATTACAGTCCCCAGAATGCCCACTACCTTTGGCAAACTTATTGAGGATATGGGGTGGGTAGATGTCTGGAGTTTTAGGAACCCAAATATGAGACACTGCTCCTGCCACTCTCATACTTATCACTCCCTCTCAAGAGTTGATATGGTCCTTGTTTCCACATAGCCTGGTCCCTCTAGTTTCCATGGTGGCATCTCTGATCATTACAATAGTGGCAGACCTTGACCATTGGGCTGAACGAGGTCTACAGTTTTGAAAATTGAACCCCCACTGGTTGTCTAGATTTGGCGGAGGCACTGGCCTGGCGTGCCTGTGGAAAGGGTACTTTAATGACATCTCAGTGGAGGTTGACCCTCCGGTGTTGTGGGACTTGTTCAAAGCCTTTATGAGGGGTACCTATATAGATGAGATAGCAGGAATTAAAAAACTTAGTAGGCAAAGGGAGGGAGAGCTAGAGCAGGGATGTTGTAATCTAGAAACATTGTACATAGGTTCACGTACTAACACTGGCAGACTGAACTGGTTATATGCACAATCTGATTGGTTCAATTTTTTGTATGACAAGAACAGTCAGAGACTTCCCTTCTCCAGACATAACCAGTACTTCTAAACAGATATGGGAGGCAGCTAACTGGCTTGCTTGGCGAGGGATGAAATGTCATCCACGACAGTACCAACTATTATAGATAAATGTAATGTTAAACAGTTTACAGGTGCCAAAATTGCGGAAGTGTTTTTTGATTACTACAGTAACCTATATTCATCAGAGCTCAGTATACAGCCACCTAGCTTACTGCTTACCTCACTGATATTAAGCTTCCTCGACTGTTGCAAGAATCTGTGGACTTCTTGAATGCCCCCATTATGGAAGAGAAGATTGCAGCAGCTATCTCATCATTTCCCACTGATAAGGCACTGGGTATAGATGGCATCCCAATAGAGGTGTATAAACTATATAGGCAGTTTCTTGTCCTCAAACTATTAGAGAACTATTCTGCTTTACTATAATATGGTTCGCTTCCCCCCTCCATGTCTGAGGCGTCATTCTCATACTTAAATCCGGGAAAGATGCCATGTTCCCGGACTCTTATTGTCCTATCTCACTGATCACTAATGCCAAGATACTGGCCAAAATTTTATTTACAATGTTGAACGGGGTTATTCATGACAACATTCAGCCAGATCAGGCGGGGTTTATGCCTTATAAATTCACCCTTACTAATGTCAGGAGATTATATACACAGATTCAAAGGACTCGGTCGGCGGAGTAGAGGGCAGTGGTCGTGTTCTTTGATGCGGCCAAGGCCTTTGATTCTGTTGAGTGGGACTATTTGTGGCACATAGTGGTTAGCTTTGGCATTAGTGTACAGTTTGTCAGTCTTGTGCAGCTACTTTATTCATCCCCAGCAACCAGAATTAGTGTCAATGGTTTCATAACAACTCAGGTTGGTGTGGGTCAGGGATCTCGGCAGGGAGGTCTGCTATCCCCTGCCCTGTTTGCCTTGGCAATTGAACCCCTAGTCTGTTTGATCCACTCCCATCACAACATTAGAGGCATCAGGATGGAAAAGGTCACTGACAGCATAGCATTATATGCCGACAACATGTTGATCTTCCTGGAGGATCCTGAGGGATGCTTGACTCACCTTCTTGAGGTGGTTGAGGGTTTTGGGAGATACTCAGGCCTCAAAATTAACTGGATAAAATCAGTGTTTTTTCCACTGGGTTGGGAGCCTCCGCATGAGGCTCTATCCTGTCATTCACTGATGTGGACTAAAAAGTTCAAGTATTTGGGTAATTGGATTATGGATCAAGCGTCTGACTATGTGAAACTTAATCTTGACCCGATAACTGACTATTTGAAAAATAAGTGCCACACGTGGCAGAAGCTCCCTCTTACAGTCATTGGTAGGATTAACCTTATAAAAATGGTCGTACAGCCTAAGTACTTATATCCCCTTCAGCAATTCCCTGTATATTTTTAATTGCAGGTCTTCTGAAATATCAATCAATATTAATCTCCCTGGTCTGGGTTGGTGGGAGAGCTATAGTTCGTTTTAATACTTTGTGTAGGACTAAAAACAGAGGAGGGTTAGCTTTGCCTAATCTTAGAGTCTACTACGATGCTTCCCAGTTTATGCATTTGGTCCTATGGCTGAGTGATACTTGGGACACCACTCGCAGGCACATTATAGGTGAACAGGCGGACCCCTCCCTTGGCTCCTATAATATGTCACGCTTCCATGATATGGTCAGTGACACATACCCTCTTGAGGGGAAAAGGTCAAGACCCATATACCCCCCCTCTGGTTGAATCCTGCTTTCAAAGAGATGATGGAGCTGGAGTTGTGGAGACAGGAGTGTGTTCCATTATGTGTAGATGGACAGATACAGTCATTTGAACGAATAAGATCCATGTTCTCGATGCCTAACTCTCATTTCTTCCGATACTTGCAAGTACCACATGCACTGAATGCTCAATTTATCAGGTTTTAGACTCTCCGGTTAAAAATGTATTACAATCTGTGGGCTCCTCCAAGACAATATCTGTGTTATATGCACTATTGCTCCCTCAGGTATTTCCGGAAGGGCTTGATCTACTTAGAAACACCTGGGAAGTTGACTTGGGAGTTCTGTTTGATGAGGAGTGGAGTCTGGTGGTGGGGGTACCAGGAATGCCACTTCATGCCTGCGGTACCAGCAGGTGCACTTCTATAAAATGCATAGAGTATACTTAACTGCAGTCAGACTGCGCAAGATAGGACGACGCACTGTTACAGAGTGCCCCAAGTGTGGTGCTGCTGCGGGAACTTTTTGGCACCTACTGTGATCCTGTCCAGTCATTCAGTCCTTTAGGGCAAGATTTGGAGTCTGTCTGTTCGGCATAACACTAGAAGAGAGCTTTGATAAGCTGCTCTTTAAATATATAGTTACGCTGGCCTCTCTGGCAAAGGTTATTCTTACTAGGGGATGGATGGCGTCTGAGGCACCCAGTATTCTCCACTGGACATCTCTGGTTAATGAAGTATGGAAACATGAAAGGTTTATGTATGAAAGTAGACAAGCCATGCATAAGCATCATAAGGTATGGCATCATTGGTATGAATCCCAATTTGTCATTTACCATCAACAAGACCATGTGGTTGTGCTGTGGAATCATCAGGGAGGTAATTAGCTTACTGCCCTGAGCAGCTCAAAAGGGAGAGATATGGTGAATTGACTAAGTAAATATTTGTGTACACATATACAATGTCAGTAATAAGCTAAATAGATAAGGAGATGCTTTTGAATGTGATATTGGTTGAAAGTTGGCATATGGATATCCAAAGTATATGGTCTGAACGGTTGACACTCATGCTGATATAAGCGACGAGATTAGATAGGTGGGTTAGATAGATAGTTAGAGGGATATATTTGTATGTTTAATTTTCTTTGCTTTGTATTGAAAATCTCAATAGAAATACTTTATTTAAAAAAAAAAAAGATACAATCCCTATGAAAAATAGTGGAACAGTAGCGTGCATAAATTATCTACAAGTGGCCGTTGAATGTTGAAAATAAATGTTGAAAATTACATTCCTGAGTTTTTCCAACAGATTGACACTGGTAATAAGAATAAGAGGACATTAGACGAACATTGGCATCAGTAGACATTTAGACAAGTAGATAGACGAGGGTGGACTGCACCCAGAATAAAAATGTTGAAAGACCACACATACTATATTTTGAATGTTAGAGGGCACCCATCATTGACAGTGAAGCTACCATAAGGAGCAGCGTTCATTAGATGGACAGCAGCATCACTAGACAGTTTAACAGATGATGATAGACCAAGGGCATAATGTTAAATGGTGCAAGATGGAATTATCCTTAGACCCACCCATCCATGTGTTGAAAAGGACATGCACATAGTTGAACGCACCAAGCACTACAGTGACAGGGACTGTTACTTTGTGGTTGAAGTGCTTGATTCATATGGGCCCTTGCAAAAGTGAACATTTTAGTTGTTGATTGTTGAACTGGAGAATAGATAGGGATTTTATCAATTTAATTGGAATTTGCTTAACAGTGGTCATGTTCCATAAAAAGTACAGACTCATGTCAATTGGTAAATTCCCATTTTTTTTCCTTCTTTTATTTCATGTTACGCTTACTGTGTGTATTTACATGCTATTAGCCAGTGTGTACCTGTATGTTCATATGTGAATATTGCCCATCTTAGGACCCTATGGGACCCATTGGATCTTAGCACCATCCCAGGTGTGGCTACATTTGAAGAGTGAAAATGGCTGTGTGCCCTTTCACAAAACAATGAATACTACTAAAAATGTGCCCTCCATAAGTGAGGAGCACCACGGGAGAAGTCCTGTAGGCGGGAGTGTGAGGTGGTTACCAGAGATGAGAGAAGACACAGAGGTAGATCTAAGAGGGTAGGAGGGAGAGCATTTTGATATGAGATTTTAGATGTATAAAGGGAAGGTGTTGATGAGGGCTTTGTAGGTAATAGTGAGCAATTTGAATTGAAGCCATGAGGACACAGGAAGACAGTGTAGGGATTTGCAAAGTAGTGAAGCAGATGTGAAGCAATGAGAGAGGGAGCTCAGTCTTGCAAGAGAATTTTGAAGTGTGAATATTTGGGTATTGGGAATGCCTGATAGCAGGAGGTTGCAGTAGTCAAGACAGAAGATGATGAGAAAATGGATAAGAGGTTTGGTAGCATATTGAGTAAGAAAAGGGTGTATTCTAGCAATGTTTTAAAAGTGAAGTTGACAGGGAGAGAGGCTGGATGTGAGAAATAAAGCAAGGGTGGAGTCAAGTGTGACATCAAGGCAGTGGGCGTGGGACACTGTGGAGTTGTGTTAGTGACAGTGAGGCAGATTTGAGGGGAGGTGGTGACTCTGGCTGGAGGAAAAATAATAAGCTTTTGTTTTGAACATGTTAAGCTTGAGGTAGCACTGGGACATGGACATCCATGTGGAGATAGCTGAAAGACATTTGTTTACATAAGATAGTGCAGAAGGGGAAAGGTAAGGGAAAGAGATATAGATTTGAGTGTCATCAGGGTAGAGGTGGTATTGGATGCTGAAAGAGCAAATAAGTGCCCTAAGACAAGAGGTGTACACTGAGAAAAGTAAAGGACCAAGATCAAAGCCTTGTGGGACAAAAGTTGTGTGAAAAAGTTTTAGAAACACATTTCAGCTAAATTTCCATGCAGCATTTATTCTATGCCCATGTATACATAATTGTGCCAAATGCTAACCAAAAAGTAGAATAGGTTATAAATTGTTACATATTAGTTAAAATAGAAAATGGGAAAATATGCATTATTTGAGTTTCCCGATATGTATTTTTAGCTTGCACTTACAAGTGATGTATTGTTGACTAAACTAATCACCAAAACTTCTGTTTTTTTACAATTGGGGAAGGTTTCAGATCATGATCTTCTGTTTCCTCCACAATAATCTCCACCTTCGCAAAAGGCATTCCATTCTTAATGTTGATGTTATGAAAAATGATATATAGAGCTATAATGTCACACACCACATCCGGTACATACATGAATACTCTCAAAATACTTTAGGAAAAAAAAGCTATGTGCGGTTCAATGATATTTTACTGCAAATACAATAAAGTCTCTGAAAAGTGTAGCTTTAATGTTCAACAAAATCACCTACGATATTTTTTAAAAGCAAAATGATTATTAAAAGGTTAGCTCTATTGTGAAAATGAAATTAAAATAACATATAAGCATTGTGGCAAATATAGTGTCCATTAATACTTATATTACCAAAGTAATGTTCACTAATTTGTAATAAAAAAACATTATTACCCTATGGCAATACGTGTTCACCTTAGCTTGTGATAATCTCTGCCATATTACTAATTACAACATCGCTCCTATAGCGCACACTAGATATGGGAAACACAAATAAATATGTGTATAAATGCAGAATCAATCGTAATATGATCTATGTGACACACCCATATATATCCCCTATAGGGTTCAAAAAAATCTCTTTTAATATATATATATATATATATATATATATATATGTATTAGAGATTCTCACTGACCCCCGTGAAGTGGTTTTGGTTTTGGATCTGGATTAGCTTCGTGTTTTGGTTTTGGTTTTGGTTTTGGCCTTGGATCTGTATTTTTTAGAAAAATTTCTAAAATATTCTAAAATCCCATAATTTTGCTCTTTTTTTGTTCCTACATTATTATTAACCTCAATAACACTAGTTTCAAGTCATTTACAGTCAATTTTGACCACCTCACAGGTCATAATATTATTTTCATACACTTTCGGACAAATACTGCAGCGACCTGGCTTGATGCTAAGAGACAGAGCAATGACTCAAACACAAGGCAGTTCCTAGCACATCTAGGACACATTAGCACACAGCAGTGGCAGAAAAGAAAAGTGGTGCAAGTTGGAAATGTCTTTGGACCCTCCCACCCACCCTTATGTTGGATCTTAAAAAAGGACATGCACACTTTAATAAACCATGCACTTCAGCCACAAAAGTGCCACTCCTGGTGGCTGAAGTGCTTGGTTTGTTTTGGCCCCCACAAAACAAGCTAACAATGGGCTTAAGGCACCTAAGGTAACAGTACTGTTAATGAACTCTACTATGGCAAGATGTTGTCATCATCCTCAGCCTCATTCTCACCCTCAGTGTGTACATCATCCTCGCACAGTAATAATTCATCACTGCTTGAAGCAATGGAGCTCTCCTCTTTGGGTGTTTAACCTATATAACACAGTAGGAAGTGACTGCAGAACTACGCCAAGTCTGCCAACACTAGTATTTGTATTTTTCTGCAATGAGAATTAGCAATGGAGCAATGACGCTCTCCTGAATGTCACTGTAGACTTTGTTGAACACTGCTACCCCCTCCTCTTTCAATTCTATCTATGTTTTTGCCCAACTGCTCTACAGACGGTGCTACCCCTTCTGTGTCCCTCTTTCAAATGGCGCTAGATCGCTGTGGATGGAGGTATTTATAGATATCACAACTCGCGAGATCCGAGATCCAACAACGTAGTGATGATGTTTTGCCTTCTTTTCGATTCCGAAATGCTAAGTTCGGGTGTATTCGGTTCTCGGGTAACCGAGCCTGAGCATCTGTAATATATATATATATATATATATATATATATATATATATATATATATATATATATATTGTAAACATGCAATAATATTAAGTCAGTGTATAACCATATGTAATGTTCTCAATATACTAATGAAAAAGTCTCTTCATTAAAAAGCTGTCCTATTAAAAAACAGCTGGGTTAAGTAAATGAGTCTCTTTATCGATCACAACTATTAGGAAAAATCTTTCATCCACATAAAAACTCGTCAGTGGAGTGTGATAAAATAAATAGTCAAAATCTCATCTAAAAATGGTAGAGTCCCAATAATGTATACAGAAAAAATAAATACTCATGCTGAAGGTATTGCGAGTATTAACGTCCAAAAAGATGGTTTCTGTAGAGTAGAATCACTCTAAAACTTTCAGGGACTCCATGGAAAGACTTCTGTCCCTGATTGTTGCAGCACGCTGTCAACAACTGACCATACGAACAACTTCCTTAAAGTTGGAACGCACTATGCGCTCCAAAAGTCAAACTTCCGGTATTTGACTTGTCACATGGCACGCATAGCGTCTCTTTCATCTCTGATTGTTGTGCATGAAAATCCCAACAGATTCAGTTTCTGAGATGCTCAAACCAACCAGTCCAGCTCCGACCCATGATTTCTATTCATTACAATAACCCTATAGCCCTTCTAATCAACAAATAAAACAATTTTCCTCACAACATCCAAAATTAGTTTCATGCTGAACTCTTCATTACTGTCAGCAAGAAGAGGTTCAGGAGTAGAGCTCTTGTGAGAAAAATTATAAATCCCCAAAGGCTTCAGGAAGTGCTCTGAAGGCATATGCAGACATGAAGGTAGTTTTAGCTGGAATGAGAAAGGAGTGTTACATTTCAAAATCTTGTAAGAGTCAAGTTTAACAAGAAGGTACTTTTGAGTTTGTTATGCTTGGTGGAGTACTTTACCAAACATAAAAATGATGATGACTGAAAATATCTCTAATAGTATGGCTTTTTGATAACTAGAGGTTCACAAGTTTGATTCCAGGTGTTCTTGTAATCTGAGATGGTGGTATAAACTACAGGAAAAATGGCAAATTTGAGTACAAGTCTACTATGGATACAACAGTGTTAGGACTCTGCCATTAGTTTGTAATTGGCTTGCAGTACCTCTTTTACCCCAGAGGTGTTGCTGTTTTACCTTTGAACATTCCACTTTGCCTGCAGGAGTTAACCTCCTTCCCTGCACTTGTTCTATTTCTACTTCTTTATATACCCGTCATTGCTCCTTGCAGTTCATTGTTTGTTAGTGGCTGCTGCTGTTTGTCTGTTATCCTTGTGAATAACCTGCTCCAATTTGTTACTTCGGTGTGTCCTCTGCCTGTGACCTGACCATCCCTGATTGTTGCCTGGATTGACCTGTTGCTGTGACTACGACTACGCATATCTCTGCCTGGATTGTCCCTTTTGCTTGTGACCCCGACTTCACATATTGCTGCTTGGACCAACCCTGTGAGTGGTATTCTCTGTGATTCCACCTCCCAGCCTCAGGTTCCTGGTGTCCGCTGTTTCCTCCATTAGACTTACTTGTGTTCTGTCTATTGTCCGTGATATCAGTTCCCAGCCTCAGGTTTGTGGTGTCCGCTGTCCGCTCCTATGGACTTACCTGTGCTCACTGTGTTCCCCAATCAGGGGCGGGCTGGGACGGGGGGCAGGGGGGCACCAGGGCCGCTCAGTCAGACCCCTGTTAGGGCCGGCCGCCCCCCCGGATGGAAAATTGCCTATATATAACCACGCGTCCGCATCACATCACACGCGATGCGGCCGCGTCAGTGTACAGGCGGCCGCGTCATCAATGACGCGGCTGCATTGCATGTCATGTGATGCGGCCGTCTGTGTGCCCCCCGGGCTGCATGTTGCCAGCCCGCCTTTGACCCCAATCCAGATTTGTCGGTTGATCTGGCCTTTGCAAGTACTGTGTTGCTCACCAGCGTTATCTCCACACATGCTTCAACTGGCATTGCCCCCAACTTTGAATCTATGTTGCTATAGACTGAACCATTAATCACTCCCTGCATCTGTTGCTCAAACCTAGTTGACCTGCTACTTTGTACAGCAGTTAACCCTTCATATCCTGGAACTGTTGTTGCTATGGACTAATTTTGCTTTTTCACATGTTTGAAACACACCATTGCTTATACCGAGTTGCTGTTCACAGGTTCTCTGCACCAATTGGGTTTCTATGTGTATCTGCTTAAATAAACATACTTAGTTTTATGCAAACACTTCCGTTTTCCCTGGAGTTCATACTAGGTATTCTAACAGAGAGAGAATGCAAATTTGAGTTTTATTAGTAGAATTATGAATTGATTATTATGTACATATTCTGCCAAAGGAAGCAAATCTGGTCAGTTGTCTTGATGTGCGGAAGCATGTCCAGAGGTAGTGTCAAAGAATATGTTTGTCCATCTGTCCATTAGCCTGGGAATAGTACAGAGACGAGAAGTTTAATATCTATTTGTTACAGAAAGTCCCCCAGAACTTGGAAAACAAATTTCCATCTCTGTCAGAAATTAACTGAAGTGTTACACTTTGGAGGCAAAAGAGTTTCTTAACTAATCATTTTGCAAGACACTGAATCCTTAAGAGAGACAAAATGTGACATTTTAGAAAGGAATCTGACCTTCAGCCACTAAACAATTGTGTGCAACTGATCACAGATTTTTGAAAGGACAATGCCAGGTTCAAGTAATGAAATCTTATAAACAAAAAAGTATAACAGCATTGATACACTGGTTGTACTTTATAAAGTACAGACTATATTAAATTATGGCAGAATGAACACATTAAAAAGTGGTTTTTTTTTTAAATATATACATTTATTACATAAAATCACATATTAATTTCCAAATGAAATCAGAATTAACCTAACAGAAAAAATAATACTAAAACAAAATATCATAAGACCATAAATCAACCTCACTTTTGAGCAGGGAGTTAAATGAGCTTTCTTATATTTTTACTGAAAGTATTAAATGCTCAGTCACATAACATATTTAGCATGAAAATAGGCTCTGTACTTATAAAGATTGAGAAGTATGTTCCTCTATAGGAGCATATTCATATCCATGTACTTCAAGTCCCGTCTTAATGGCAGTCTATAATAAAAAACGCAGTGGGTCTTAAAATAGGCACTTTAGATAATCCTGTCAGATGGTAAAATAGGCTAACATGGCTCCAAAGTAGTTGCTACTTAAAAAACGGCTTAAATCTGACATATTGATGCAACATGGAAAAGGAAATATTTATCCGACAGAGACCATAAAGGGTTCTTTCTAATCCAAAGGCCAATCACTTTAACTTGCGGAAAGGTTTGTTGTCTGCTCCTGAATTGGATGTGAGGAAAACCATTGATACATTTCATCTGGCTCAACCAAACTTTCTCCAAGCTGGTATTCCATGGATAGGTGAAATAGAAGTAGGGCGTCGTCACCTCCTGCGACATTATCTTATCAATTCAAAACAAATGTGTGGTAATGAAATTCAAACCTAAAAAAAATACTTTCAACTGAACTAACACAAAATACATAAAAATATTGGATCCACACCCATAATACAGAGGCCTCTCAATTAACCATTATTATAATCAAAATCTATCACATTCATTATAATCATTGATGATCACCTCCCGAAATAAAATTCTTATTCAAAATATCATACCTCTGTTATACCTAAACAGATACAATTTCCATTTTAAAGTAGAAAAATAACACATTCTAAACCTGAAATTGAAGGTTGTATGGATATCATATTTAATTTGCCTGTGAAAATGACCTTGTATCCACACTTTGGCTCTTAATTAACCTGAGGATATTCACTCCCCACTGCAAAATGCTCCATTGCCATGGAGATTGTACATAGCATTATTTGATTGCTACAGTGATTAATCTTATAAAGTTTAGCGACAATTCGGAAGCAAACCCCAACATATATTAATACACATATAAAGGAATACAGGTTACAGAGATAGTCACAATATATTTGTTATAATATGTAAGAAAGGGAGGAGAAACCTACAAACACTGATTTGTACTTTAAATTTATAAGTAGCTTTAATCCTTATAATTGTATTAAAAAATGCTAAACATCTATTAATGTATATATCACTTTAAGTTGTTTATTCCAAAGATTTTATTTACTCAGTATTGCATTTTGTTGAAGAACTCATAACAGAGCCTTAATATACAATATACTTATAAAAGTGATCTATTAAGATCCAGGTGACTTCAGAGGATGGAAAATATACACTAATATGTACTAAATTATATAGAAATATGAGTACATTTTTTTTTTTACTACCAAAGGAAGTAGAAGACCCTCTAAAACTTGTCAAGGAATATTTTTTTGGGCTCATCCAGGGCAGACTGACAGATAAAATATGAGACATACTTCGTTAAACTGAGTCACCAAGACACATTGGTTATTGGTTCTAGTATTTTTTTCATACCAAGATGACAATAAAATGTGGAGATCAACAGATTAGCCTAGGTAGATTATCTGTAGCAGCAAAAGTTTTTCCAGTACGACATTTCAAAGTGTTAATAGATGTAGCATCCACTACAAAGAAAGGATATATTATATGTGATGGTTGCTGTGCATCTCCTTGGTCCAAAGGATCAAAGTACCAAGAAAAAATGTAATCTCTGATATTCTTGGAACCTGGGTAATAAGTTAGAATGAGTCAAATTGGGAAAAGAAGAGCACCAATCAGACTCAGAGTAGTGTATCAATCTTTATGGTCAATGGATTTAATAATGAGGTGAAGAAATCCTTCCAAGTCTCCCATTCCTCCTATGCAAGCATCACTACCTAAAGTTTTCTTTCTGCAATTGAATAGATCCTTTCAGCAGATTTTAATTTCTTTCCCATGGGTGAAATTTGTATTTAATGTACTATCTTTTGTTTTTGGTTTTATATATACTCTGGGTGGCTTCGTAACTTGTGATGAAGCTGCTAACACAAAGAGAAAGTCCAGTGGTATGGTCCCTGACTTGTATTTACAAAGAAAACACCAGAAAATTGTAAATCCTCAGGAGGGAAAGAATATTGAAGACCTGAAACTGGCAAAGGCATGGAGGGAACAAGTTTACATTTTCATGACATGTACCAAATAATGGAACCCAACAGACAGAATTTTTTTTGTTGTAGTCTGGGTGATCCTGGAGGATTAAAAATATTTCAATAACATTATTTCTTTATGCACAATTCAAGGGTTGCAGTCTAAAGATAATACATTCCACAGGAATAACATTCCCATCATGACTGTAATATAGACATACTTTTCAAGAAGAAACAAAACATGGTTCTGCACCAGCACAGATCTGGTGCAGATCGTGTCTCATCCTATACTTATACTAATGATCTAAAAGTCTCTCAAATGCAACAATCACAAATATATACATTGTCAAAGCATATATATTCATGAATAGGACAGCAACAATGATTATGGACAGATACACTACATGGCCAAAAGAATATGGTACATAAAATTAAACATAATGCCATGCAATCTCCATATTCAAAAATTAGCAGTTAGACGAGTCATACTGAAGAGCTTAGTGACTCTCGGCGTAGCACAGTGTTAGGATGCCACTTTACAACAAGACAATTTGACAAATGTGTGACCTGCTAGAGCTGCACTGGTCAACAATATAATGTTCCAAACTGCCTCTGGAAGCAACATCAGTACAAAAACTATTAGTCAGGAGATTCATGAATTGGGCTTTCGTGGGTGAGCAGCCACACATAGGCTTTGGATCACCATGTGGGTTTGAGGGTTACCAGAGAAAGCATTCCAGCAGAACCAACTGAATAAGTTGGTGGAATAGGAATAATGGGCTGACATGGACCTCTTAGCTCCATTGAAAGGAAATCTTAATGATACAGCATACCATTGACATTACAGAAAATTGTGTGCTTGCAATTTGGTGGCAATTGTTTGGGGAAGACCCTTCCTGTTTCAGCATGATAATGCCCCTGTGCACATAATTAAGTCCTTCAAAAAATGGTTTCCTGGGTTTGGTGTTGAAGAAATTAACTGGCCTGCACAGAGCCCTGACCTCAAACATCTTTGAGAAAAATTGGAAAACAGACTGCGAGCCACGCCTTATCGCCCAACATCAGTGCCAAACCTCACTAATGCTCTTGTGGCTGAATGGATGCGAATCCCTGGAGTCATATCCAAAATCTAGTGGAAAGACTTCCCAGAGGAATAGAGGAAGTTATAGCAGCAAAGAGGGGACAAACACCATATCAATGCCCATGGTTTTAGAATGAGATGTTCAACCAGGACATAAAAATGTAATGCTTGGGTGTCATATTTTTGGCCATGTAGTATATGTTTTTAAAGCAGCCCAGTACATGTACATACTATTCTTTCACTTTACCCTGACATTTGAACATAATTTTTCACTCAAATATTACATTTAGTGTGGGACATAATATTGGAATATAGTTTATACCAATTGTGCCTTATAAACACCTTTTTAATTCAGATCAATACCACAGTAGGTGGGGTTCATATTATTGTGGTGTATTTCATACCAACTGACCCCAACATTCTTTCATCTTATATAATCACTTTACTCATTTAAATATCACAATAGGTGTGGTTGGAATTCTTTTAACATAATTACTATACTCAACAACACAGTAGCTGTTGTTACAGATTATTAAAATATGCTTTATCCTTATACAGCCATACCCCAGATTCCAGGTGGACTTCCCAATCCTGCAGAAAAGCAATGTTTCTGCAGTGAATTGGCGAGGAAGTGCTGTGGACCTGACATTCCCTCCACTGGTCATTTACCAATAAGAGCGCCGTGTACCCATTAGATGGCAAAATGTATACACTTAAGAAAGTATGTGCTTCCTTCAATATGAATACTTTATTATTAAATAATAAGACAGATAATTGTCACAGTTATGCATTTTTCCAGAATGCATTGTTTCACAAATTACAAAACATCTATTCCTCTATCGCGTATCATCTGAGTAAAATACAATTTTTAATGTCAGTAGCATTAACTTGTACAAGGGTGATTTACAGTTGAACAAGAAAGATTCCTTTTTGCGTACGGACAAATATACACGTGTGTTAATTTGTCTGCATTTTGAGTCACACACATCTTAAGATATGTGTAAATCTAATGTAAAGATACATCCAGAGCAAATATTACAGCAACCACCATCATCAACTCAAAAAAAACTGCATTTTGTATAGGTGCAGAATTAACACTTAGCAAGAAACAGTTAAAATGTGTGCATAATCCAAATTGGATGCTTGTCAAAGAGACATACTTAACTTGTGTCTGCATGCTCCTATTATACAGGGCATTCACGTGAACACTCCTGATGCGTGTCTCCAAGTGCAAGGAAGTAGTAGACACATGCAGCTGAAAATATTTGTGCAAGTTGCAGGCATTAACAGTGCAACAAATTTTATGTGATGTACAAAATTACATCATGTAATTGCATTTCCGTCCAACTTAAAACCACACACACATTGTGTTATATATCTGAGTATATTGAGGCTAATACATCTAACTATTTAATGTCTCATTTCAATATACACCCATCGGCTGTTACGTTCCAAGGTCTAATTATTTTTTAATTTTTCTCTTCTATACCTTTCATCACTTTATGTTTTTAAATATTTTGCCAATATGAGATTTGTATAATAAAGGATTATTCTGTCCAATAATACATATTTTATTGATCATTTAGTTGGAAACACTATACAAAAAATGTATTTCCTTTAATTATATTCAGCAAACTGGAGTGCCTTCTATTTGTATACTGAGACCATACTTTGGCCTTTTTTTTGTAAATGTTCAACTTAAAACTAGCCCACATTGTCTAAAATGAACAATAACCAAAAGTAGTAATTTTGGAATCTACATTACTGGTAGTAGTGGTAATGTCATTATTATTATTAGTAGTAGTAGTAGCAGTAGTAGTAGTTGTAGCCATATTAATTTAAATAAAGCTTATATTTCTACATATACTATAGGTCAGAGCGACATCTCAGATAATAAATTGTAAGGAGATGCCAGAATTTACGTATCCCAGATAACTTTCTTCCTTATAACTATTGGTTGTCTGTACAGTGACAGGTATGCTTAGAAATGAACAAAGAATATCACAGTTGAATACTTTTTAGAAATAAATAAAAAGATATCAGTGATAAGCTGACATCCTGATATATTTTACTGCTTATGTGTACCAGTCCGATGTTTTATGACACTATGGCCCTGATGCAGATTTTGGCTGCGATTGCAGGAGCAAATGGCTTTCACTAGAAAAGCTACAATTGTGGCCATATGGAAAGCTGCAACTATCCCAGATGGGTGTAGGTGAGCACCAGCAGCATATGCACTTGGTTTGTGTCAGTCATAGGTCACATACATTTATGCAACTGTTACACACATATTTTATCCATTTATTTTGTTTGCAACAGAGGCATTTGCTATTAGACATCAAGAAAACGTAAAAATTATCTCTACTATAGTAGAAATAACTCACTGGTTCCTGTACAAAAAACTGCTTAAACATGCGCACTAAAGCAAAATATATGCACAAGCAACAAAGAAAAAACTTTAGGCTCTCTTGTGACAATCCTTCATTTGCACCGGACCTTAACCACCCACAAATAATACAGCTATCTCAGGCATATATGCAGATCAGTCCCAGTATGTATCTGTTTGCAAACGCGCAAACACATCCTTACTGTATTCATCCTATATTAATCCACTGCCTCCCTCCCCTCTACTGACTCTACACAGGCCCGGCGCTCCCATTAGGCAAGGTTAGGCACTTGCCTAGGGCGCCGGGCTCTGGAGGGCGCCACAGTATTCTAAAATACATTAAAACTGTGCGGCGACCGTTGACCATACCTGTCACGGCCGCCACACAGCATTCAGATGGACGGAGAGGGGGGCATCACCACCGCCGCCTCTCTGCTCTGTCTCCTCCCCTCCACTTACTAGTGTCAGTGAGCGGAGGGGAGGAGACGGAGCAGAGAGGCGGCGGTGGTGAAACAAGGTAAGGAGAGGAGGGAGGAGGGCGGCGATTTTTGCGGGGAGGGGGGGGCGGCGATTGTTGCGGGGGGGGGGTGGCGATTTTAGCGGGGGGGCACCGCTTTTTTAAAAATGCCTAGGGCGCCGTGGACCCTAGCACCGGCCCTGACTCTACAGGCGCAGACTGGCATAAGTGCCAGAGTAACGTAAATACACATAGGCGCATGAGCAGAGCAATTTCATGCATGACTCGCTACACAAACTGGTTTACATCCCACTCTGCATCAGCCCCCATTTGTTCACAAACCCTTTTCGTACGTTCCCTGTTTTCATTATCCTGTAAATGCTGTTACTACTTTAACCTTTGGATATACTTGGTATAATCTAATAATGCGTTCATAAAAAAACACTTTAGTAAATGAATGTAAAGCTGTCAGCAAAAAAATATTTACAATGTTTGTGCCTTTAGAAATATACTCAAAAAAGGAATGCATTACTTTGTGTCAACCTTAATGTTCCACTACAATGTACAAATAACATGAGCCAAGTGGTGGTTCAGCCAAAGTTTGCATCATTTTTATAGGCTGAGTTTCACAAAGTACAACAGTGACCATAAGTTTTGAAATATTATCGTTCCCCACCCATACTAACCGTGAATTCCTTAATTGTTGGATGACCCTTTGTACTGTATGGATACAGGAAAGTAGAGTGACGCTTAAGCAGTTAGTGTCGTATATATCATCTGCTTAATAGGAAGAGGGAATGGGAAAAAACAAAACAAAGTTACTTTGACCTAAAATTTTATTGTTTGTTTTGGTGAGTTAGAACACTTAGTTTCCTTATCTAAAAAAAAAACAAATACAAAATCAGATCTATTAAATATATACATGGATATGCCAGAGTATCTGAATAATGTGTTCTTTCCTGTGAAATGACATTATTTGATATTTCTAGAACAGATGTACATAATGCTGTGATCTTAGTTTGGCATGTGTGCAATATTTTTTAAGCATTATAGTGGAAAGAATGTCTAAATGTCCTGTTGCATTATTTCTCTATTTTATTAATAATTTCCATAAGCACACCTCAATCTCCATGTGTTTGCTGAGTTTAGCAGCTGTCATGATCTGTCATGGTCAATAAATCTTTTTCTCTGCTTTATGCAGCATTATGGACTAGGTTAGTCCATGTGGGGGTCGGGAAAGTTCAACAACTAGTTGTCAAGTGTAGTACAACTCTGAGAATCACATTCCATATAGTTAGCATTTGTCATACACTAGTAAATGAGGCTGTTTCAATAGAAAATATTAAACCAAAGTCCTGTTGACTTAAAAATCAATATAAAATTCACTCCCCCACTAGAAAACATGTTCAAATTATGCAGTGATGATGATGATGATGACGACAAGAACCTAGCTCATATACGTTCAGTACAGACCTGAACACCTCTACAGATGCATCCATCTCAGCATATTACGCAAAATACATAATTTTTCCGTCAATGTACATGTTCTTTTATTTATACATAAATTGCATCCAACTCTCCAAAAGGTCTTTAATCCCTAAATATAGTTGCATAAAGGGGACTTAGCTATAAATGTATTGTTATAAAAAAACAACAAAATAATAAAGAATAAACATTTGAGACAGTGTTTGTTACAATCCAACCTGTAACGCAAAAGAGGAAAATACTTGCTAGGCCTGAATGTAAACAATGAGCCACCACTGCCCTCCCTCCTGTCTCCCACCTACCTCTCTCCTCTCCCCCTCTCCGTCCTTGCCTCCGCTCTCCCCCTTTTCTCCTCCTACCCTTGCGTCTCTGTCCGTCCTACCCTCCCCTTAGATTGTACGCTCCTTCGAGCAGGGCCTCCTCTCCTCCTGTTCTCCACCACCTTAACTCTGCTCTCCGGCTCCTTGTCTCTTTCGTGAGGCCCTTCTACCCCTCTCTCTACCCCCGGGGCCTGTCACCTTTCATCTAGCTGTACTTTGAGCTTCCGAGTTACTGTGCTTTTTGTTAACTGTTCCGTGCTGTCTCACCCTGTACCGCGTTTCTGTCTGTCCGTGTACGGCGCTACGGATACCTAGTGGTGCCCTATAAATAAATACTAATAATAATAATAATAATGGCTTGGGGCACCACCACGGCTCATGACAGTACCCCCCCTTGAGGAGGGGGTTAAGCAATCCCAACATCCTGGTTTCCCGGAGAAATGTTTAAAGAACTCCCTGTGCACCTATTTGCCTGCAGATATTTCCGAGGTATCCAAAAATGTTCTTCCGAGCCATAACCGTTCCAGTGTTCCAGGAAATGGACTTGTCTTTGGACTCTTTTGGAGTCAAGAATTTTCTCAATAATGAATTTCTGGGGGCAAATGCATCAAGCTGAGAGTTTTCCGGCGGGTTTGAAAAACCAATCAGATTCTAGCTATCATTTATTTTGCACATTCTATGAAATGATAACTAGAATCTGATTGGTTACTATAGGCAACATCTCGACTTTTCAAACCCGCCGGAAAACTCCCAGCTTGATACATTTACCCACTGGCGTCCATTGAATTTGACAAGATTATGTCTGTGAGCTCGATGAGGCCTGAAGTTACGAGACAAGGTAACTGGTTTGAAGTGAACAATGAAAATTATTCAGGATTCTGAGAGAATGAGGAAGGTCCAATCTGAAGGCCAATCTGAGGGCCACAATTTTGATTTGCTTGATGACCAAGTTTCTTGCAGGGTTGTTGAAGTTTAGAATTTTGTGTAGAGAGTAAGACTCCGTCACCCACTTTAAGAGAGCATTGTCTACGGTGCAGAGCACCAAAGCAAAGTGTTAAGATATAAAAGAGGCTTGCTTGAAGGCCACATGCACCTTCTTCCAAATCCGGGTAAGGTTAATGGCAGTAC
This sequence comes from Mixophyes fleayi, assembly GCF_038048845.1. Taxonomy (NCBI): domain Eukaryota; kingdom Metazoa; phylum Chordata; class Amphibia; order Anura; family Limnodynastidae; genus Mixophyes; species Mixophyes fleayi. Next base: position 191,048,649 of record NC_134404.1, on the reverse strand, counting down.
TGCGAACACCAGACAAACTTGAGATGCCAAGGAGTTCGCCCGAGGATGAAAACCAAGGTTGCAGAAGAAAGGAGACGCCCATGTAGATAAGTGACAGGCATTATTGTAGGCGAACTCTGCCCATGGGATTGATTTATCCTCTCATGTTTGTCTGTTTGACAGTGGGTGGTAGGCGGAAAACAGATTGAGCTTGATTCTGAGCAGGGTGCAAAAAGATTTCCAGAAGGCAGCAATAAACTGAAAGCCACGATCAGATACACTGTTGATAGGAAGTCAATTAAGCGGGAAGATATGCTGTGTGAACAAAGAGGCCAAGGTTCATGCAAACGGTAGTCCAGCTAGTGGTATCAAGTAGGCCATTTTACTAATTCGGTACACGGTTTCCCAGATAGTGCTGCAGCCGAAAGGGGTAGATCTACAATAAAGTCCATGGATAAGTGTGTCCAAGGTCTCTCTGGGATGGATAGAAGCACAAGTGGTCCTGCCGGACAATTACGGGAGATTTTTTTTGTGGTTTTGTAATCATGGGACTGAATGGGAACCGCCCTTCGAAGGTGGTCAGGAACGAACAGCCTGTCAACAGGGGTTTCAGGAGGTGCCAAGCACTGAAGCAGATGTAGAACCCAGAATTGCAGACAAAGGATCAGCCGAAGGAATGAGTGGATACAAAACTGCTGTATAATGAGTCAGCCTTGATATTCTTGGAACCCAGTCGGTATGTGGTGATTAACCTGAAACGAGTGAAGAAGAGACCCCATCTGGCTTGCCTAATGTTCAATGTCTTAGTGGTTTAGATGTAATGGAGATTTTTATGATCCGTGAAAACTGAATTCTGATGAGTAGCTCTCTCCAACCAATGACGCCGTTCCTCCCACTTGACAGCTAACAATTTCCTATGTCATAGTTAGCTTCTGCGGACGAAAACTCCTAGGAAAGATATGCACAGGGATGCAGTCTCTGGTCCCGAAGATTGTTTTGATAATGGATGAGACACCTGCTTCAATTTCTGAAGCGTCCACCTCAATTATAAATGGAAGTTACTGGTTCGGATGTCTGAGGACTGAGGCAGAAATGAAGGTGTCATTTAAAGCCTTGAGGGGTGCCAAGGCTTATGGAGATTAATTAACCATGTTGCCCCCTTTGTGGGTAAGGGCTGTGATGGGTGAGCTACGGAATTTGCTGGTGCTATATAAATAATTGTTGATGATGATGGGTGCCACCAGAATGGAAAATGACCAAATGAATCTCTTGTTGTAATTTGCGAAGCCCAGGAATCTCTGGATGGCATTGAGACTAGTATGAAGCACCTAATCTTGAATTGCCTGGACCTTGCTGGGATCCATAGAGAATCTGTTAGGGGAGATGACAAACCCCAGGAATGTTACTTGGGTGACCTCACACTCACATTTCTCAAGCTAAGCGAAAAGCTGATGGACCGCCGCCATCCAGCATCTTCCCATTTAGCAGCAGTCGAATAGCAGTAATTTCGGTATTCGACAGGTTAAGGTAAGAGTACATTTTAATTAGGTCGTTATTTCACTGTTTGGGTTTGTTTGTAGGTAGAGTGGATGTCAGTTTCCCAAGCGTCGGGATATCGTACACAATCTGTGGGAATGGTAACATGAGTTAGTAGATGTAGTAACTACCAACCAACAAGCAGCTCTTAGAGCTACCATGGAAAGAGAGAGACTGTCAGACTTCTAAAATGCTCAGTTCCTTTTCTTACTCATTAGCAATGTAAATTTTTACGTTTCTGAGGTTCTGGTCTCTTTGCCAAGATTACTTTGCCTGGTTTAAAATCTGCTAAATGACTGAAGTTCTCAGGATGCTGGTAACTGTACACCTATGTCAACATTCTCCATGCTGACACTTGCACAACTGGAAAACCATATGAAAAATTACCAAAAATGTAGAAGCGGGTTGAACAGCGCACAAATTCACAAATTAATAGTACAAGAAGGGGCCAAGCTCATCATCTGGCAAAGTAAGGACTGCATATGTCCACAGCTACACACAAGACTTAGTGGGCTTTGGATTTAGCAATACTAAGTTATTCAAAAACCTTAGCTTCCTCAGACTTCCAACTTCTTTCAAGGTCAACACCGCTATTAAAACTGATATAGTACTATTATTTAAAATTTGTTCTTATTCTTCCTAATCACCAGAATAAAAATGCGTTCTCATCCATAGAAGGGGTCTTTTAGCATTCAGCCTAAAGAAATATTGTCAAATCTCAGGATTTGCATAAAAATGATAGGCAGTGCTTGTGCGTTTGACAGGAGGTAGGATTGATAATGACACAGTGGCATCTGAGAGATGAGATCAGGACCTAGAGCTTTCATTGAAGATAGAGGTGAGACAAAATCAGAAGCTAATTATATATAATGTTGAGGTCATGTGTGGGATTGAATTGACATAGGGGAACAACAGTTTGGAGTCCACCTGTATAAGGAAAAAATTGTGATATATGTGTATGTGCATGTCTGCGTGTTTTTACTTTTTTGATGTGTGCGTGTCTGTAACTGAGTGTTGATCCAGAAGCAGATTAACGCCAAGGTATATTTTCTAAACTGCAGGTTTCAAAAAGTGGTGATATTGCCTATAGTAACCAAGCAGGTTCTAGCTTCCATTTATTTAGTGCATTCTGAAAAATGACAGCTAGAATCTGATTGGTTGCTATAAGCAACATCTCTACTGTATCAAGCCTGCAATTTAATAAATATACCCCCAAGTACCTTAAAGCATATGCAGTTGTGCACAGCACTAGTGTGTAACCACCTTATAAGATAAGCACTGCAGAATGTTAGTGTTTTTGAATTTAGTTGTAATTGACAGGTGAGGTTGGCATAAAGATCAATTTTAGGAGCAGTTGACAAGCTGCTTGCTCATGGTGAATGTCCTATAGATAGAACACTTGTTAATGTCCAGAGTGAAAAACACATTATTTGCTGCCATGGTCGTTATTATAACTCAAGGTCCAATTTTAATCTGCCATTGACCTAATATATCACAAAGAGCAGTTATTTGGCTTCTAGGCTGCTTGATATAATGTTATAGAATAAATACTTTCTGTTGTGGACTATCTGAAAAGATATATTATATGCATTGAATACTTATATTATATACTTTGAATTAAATAAAAAAATAATACAAATTTTGCTTGTATTGAAATTATTGATATTACATTGTTTGCTTTACATTTGGAAAGTGGTTAAAAGAAGTCAACAAACATATTTGCATTGGAAAATGTAGAAGGCTCCTGTCCCATGTTCTGGCAATCATTCATTTTGATGACTTAATTTAGTCATCTGCACAGAGAAGCCATTTTATAGTTTATTTTCGTAATTTCATTACTAACTGAATTATATAGCTGTTGTTAATGACTGCGTAGTTGCTGCCAACAGCATACACTGATTAAATGTAGATTAGGTGAAAATCAGTTATTTCCTGAGAATGTTGTCTTGATGTTTCCCATTATTTTGAGTTTGCTGGTGGATAATTATTCCTAAAAAAATAAATAAGAAACATGCTTGATAAAAATCATATTGTTTTAAACCAAACTGGAATCCACAACTTTTAAGAACATAGCATGGCTCTATCCTGTGTGAGATCCTTTCCATAGCATTTTCATAGCATTTTTTACTGTGCCTACTGAGAACAAATAATTTTTTGGGATTTTGTTTGCTCACTGCTCCTCCAGAATAAATTAAAATTTTATATTTATTTCTTAAAAGTTATCTACTGTATCCATCTGAAGAAATATTATTGTTATTATTATTATTATTATTATTATTATTATTATTATTATTATTAACACCATTGCCTACAGCACTGTACATAATAAATACTAAAAAGCATTATGATAATTACATAGCAATTATATAGCAATTATATAGTGTTAACATTAATACAAACAAGATAGACAATAGAACATTGTTCAAATGAGCTTACAACCAAAGGAAAAGTTATAAATGCAAATGTATGAATAGATAGAAGGTTAAGCTCTAACAAATCTATTGAGTGAAACAAGTTATCTTTGAGCCTGGTTGTAAGTGTAACGTGGTGATGGCAACATCTTTACCTTTTTGGCCACTGTCTCTTTTTGGCCACTCTCCAGGTTTGCAAAACTACTAAGTTTTTGGTGATTCTATATGTGGTATTAAAACGGTGAGATTTGCAATAAGCAAAGCCACACATAAAATCACATGTTTTGAAACTTCACTGTTTATAACTCCCACTATGATTTTTCAAATAGGAAATGTGTAAGCCATGTGATTTAAGAAAGGGTGGTTTGCAAAAACATTTTTACAGTTTCAAATAAATTGATGTATTCTGGGTATTTTTGTTTTTTTTCCTACATAAGAGACCTGACAGCTATTCCAAATTAAATGCACAAGAAAAGTTGTATTGCAGTTAATAAAACTTCTAATGGCATGTTTGTTTGTGTATGTATGTATGGTCGATGTGCTAAATGTTGTGTGTTGTCTGTTCATAAATCTAAAAAGATTACAATTTCAACTTGAATGGCTAATTTTTCCCTAATTCATCAGACCTAATCTAAATTTGAGCAAAGTGGTGAGGAATTTAGAGGTTATGAAGTTTTTGCTTGGATAGGGCTAAAAGTGATTTAGGATTTGTAGCCTTATTATAACTCACTATTGTTTTTTTTAGGCAGTGCTGGGTTTAATAAATGATCTCTTAATAAAATTTCTCAATGTCTATTTAAAGTGTATTCAATTTTATTTATTATTTAATTTTGTAATAGAATTAAAAAATGAATATACACAGAGGTCAAAATTGTATTCATGGACATAAAACTATCATCTTTCTTATATCAAAAATTAATTTTTCTGTCCATATTAAGAGCTTTGGTGTTCACTTTTTAAATAATATTTTCTGAATACCCCCTTTCTTCAAATCTCTATTGTAGGACAATTGATTGCTGTTTGAAACTCAATGAATGTATGAAACTATTGGCCTCTAAACTACTGATGATGATTTGTCCATATAAATTTATCCGTAAGCAAATATTTAAAAAGTCTATTCAGTGGTATTTATTGTATGAGTGGATATTAAAGTGTAAGCATTCTCATTAATATTTACTTTTACTTCTGTCACAGCCCAGATAAGCAATATATATCGACCATATTGCATATGCAATATTTAATATTTTTTAAAAACACCAAACTTTTATATATAAAGATTCCCACAAATAAATCTTAAAAATTAGGGCCAAATTGATTGCCCATTGCCGTGCCCCTAGTTTGCAAGTAGAACTGGTCATCAAATATAAAATAGTTATGAAAAGGAATGAATTATATAAAATATAGCATCAATTTAAGTTTCCAGCTAGTTACATTTTCATTAACCATTAGTTAACACTGGGTGTCTAATAACCCTTTGTATGGATTTGAATTTTATGCATTGTTTTGACTAAATTTCATGGTAGCACATATGAGGCTGATGTCATTAAGGAAAGCAGAGCAAAAAAAAGAAATAAATTAAACCATGTTACAATGCAAGGGGTGCAACTTAGTTTATTATTTTGCATGGAAGGAAAATACTGGCTGCTTTTTCATGTAGTACACAAGTACTTGATAGCTTTATTTTTACACTGAAATTTAAAGTTGATCCAGGACAAGCCCTATCCCAACTATAAATCAGTCCCCATATTTTAAATTTACATCTCCTTCAAAGCAACGTGGTTTTGCCAAATTGGAAAATTACTCCTTTTTTTAGCTTTGCTCTCCTTAATAACTCAGGCCCATTGTCTACATATATGACACCATTTTGTGCTAGCCTAATTGTTATTGAACTACAATCATCCCCATTTGTGCTATATGCAATCAAGGGTTGACTTGACACTATAAATGGGCTCCTTGAAAACAGAAAACTATCCTTCCTCATGAAGAGTTATGCACACAAAATGCATAGGGAGACCTCCTGTTACATTCAGCTCAATATCCCTTCCATCAATTGTTTTATTGGTAGATACTGAGGACATAAATGACACAACAGTAACTACCTTCAGATTTGTTTGGCTGCTCTAGGAATCCAATCTGCACTCCAATAACATACTGGTAGGTTAATTTGCTGCTATTATATTGACCCTAGTCTCTCTCTGTCTATGTTTGTTTGTGTGTGAATGAATGAATGAATGAATCTATGTTAGGAAATTTAGACTGTAAGCTCCAATGGGGCAGGGACTGATGTGAATGAGTTCACTGTACAGCGTTATGGAATTAGTAGCGCTATATAAATAGATGATGATGATGATGATGATGATGATGATGATGATGATGCACTGAACACCATCATCGGGGCAGACTTTCTGCTACAGTTTCCCAGCTTTCAAATAAACATATTACCAACATATATCTGTATGTAGTTTAAACTGTTATCATTTTATTAATGGGTTTGGAGTGGAGGGGAGGACAGAATGGGATAGTCTAGTGCTTCAAAAGTGCTGGGCACGCCTCAGGGATGTGGACATGCCCACATCTGCCGTAGGTATGCCTCCAGCGTATCATGGTCATGCCCCAATCCCGCTGCCAGAGGCTCAAATGATGGAAGTATGTTCAAATTCCAAATAAATAAACAAGGAGGTCCAGTAGATCATTAATGTTTAAATCTCAATTGACAGATTGCCTTCTTTTAAATCACTATTGGTGTTCAACACTCATACTGTACATTATTGTGTATGGAACATGATGATAAATAAATTATGTTTAATGTAAAATTAGGCAACTGGCTTTTATGTTCACTGTCTTTCTAATTTTTTTCAAGTGACTAACCACCAATCTGTGTTGAGCATTCTCATAAGTTCTTTAATCCCTAAATTAACCTGAAAAGTCCCCCTATATCTTGGCATCATAAATTGACAGAGGTCATTTATGCAGTGCAAAAAGTCCAAAGTCCAAAGAACAAAACTGGCTTTGGCGCTGCTGTACCCCTTGGATTGGGCAAATTTACTTAACTTTCTGCTTTTGTACAGGAAAAAAAGTTTGCACAGCTGAAGGGAGAAGTTAGGTATAGTGAGAGCATTCTAGCAAAGTACAGAGTAGGTACACTCAGAGCAGGGTTAATATAGCATCTGATGGTGATACAGCTCCAGGGTCTCATGACCCATGAGGGGAGCAGTGCACTTTCTTCATTTTTTTCTGTTTTGTATTTGTATTTTTATTATTTAAATGATGTTTGCATAACTTCCCAACTATGGGAAAGTAACATAGTTAGTAACATAGTTGATGAGGTTGAAAAAAGACACCAGTCCATCAAGTTCAACCTAATTTGGATCTCCTGCGATCCTGCACTTATATTTGAAATTGATCCACAGTAAGCAACCGCCAATCTGTTTCAATTGTGAAAATCCCCCCAGACTCAATATTGCAGTCCTATTTTTACCCTATATCCACTACTATCCTACATTTTAATTAACGGTCGTATCCCTGGATACACCTTTCCGCTAAAAATTTGTCTAACCCTTTCTTAAACATATCTATTGAATCTGCCATCACAACCTTCCCTGGCAATGGATTCCATATCTTGACTTCCCTTACTGTAAAGAACCCCTTCCTTTGCTGGTTGTGAAATTTCCTCTCCTCTAAACTTAGGGGGTGACCACGTGTCCTGTGTAAATTCCTTGGGGTAAAAAGTTCCCATGAAAGTTCTCTGTATTGACTCCTAATGTATTTGTACATAGTAATCATATCTCCCCTTAGACGCCTTTTTTTCTAAAGTAAACATGCCTAAACTGGCTAACCTTTCCTCATAACTTAATGACTCCATACCCTTTACCAATTTTGTTACCCTTCTCTGAACCCTTTCTAGTTCCAAATTATCTTTTTTATAGAGTGGTGCCCAGAACTGTACTGCATTTTCAAGATGAGGTCTTACCAACGATTTATACAGTGGCAAAATTACACTGTCTTCCCTTGCATCTATGCCCCTTTTTATGCATGCCAATACTTTGTTTGCCCTTGCAGCTGCTGCTTGACATTGAGCACTATTGCTAAGTCTACTGTCTACGAGCACTCCCAAATCCTTTTCCATTATAGATTCTCCTAAATTAATTCCATTTAATTTATAGATTGCGTTCTTGTTTTTGATCCCTGAATGCATAACCTTGCATTTATCTGTGTTAAACCTCATATTCCATTTGGCCGCCCAATCCTCAAGTTTATTTAAGTCCCTCTGTAGAGAAGCTACATCTTGCTCTGATTTTATTACCTTACAGAGTTTAGTGTCATCTGCAAAAAATAGAAACTTTACTCTCTAAACCATCACCAAGGTCATTAATGAATATATTAAAAAGGGGTGGCGCCAGCACGGAACCTTGAGGTACTTCACTTAAGACTTTTGACCAATTAGAAAATGTTCCATTTATCACAACTCTCTGTTCCCTATTCTCTAACCAGTTTTCGATTCACGTACAAATGTTGATTCCTAGACCGAGTTCCCAAATTTTGTAAACCAACCTCTTGTGTGGCACTGTATCAAAGGCCTTTGCAAAATCTAAGTAGACCAAATCTACTGTGCTGTCCAGGTCTAAGTTTCCACTAACTTCCTCGTAGAAACTAATTAGATTAGTTTGACATGACCTATCCCTCACAAATCCATGTTGATTCCCACTAATAATTTTATGGCGTACCAAGTAATCCTGAATACTATCCCTTAAAATACCTTCCAGTAGTTTCCCCACTATTGATGTTAGGCTTACAGGTCTATAATTCCCTGGTTGTGATCTCGTCCCCTTTTTAAAGTCTGGGAGGAGGATAAAGATCTTGAGGACAGGATGCTTGGTCCTATGTTTCTGCCTGACTGCTAGGGAAGGTTTCCTGGGTTTGTGATATTATTATTATTATTATTATTATTATTATTATCCTTTATTTGTTAGGCGCCACAAGATTTCCGCAGAGCCGTACACCATACAAACAGTACACTATACAGGGTGAAACAGTACAAAACAATAAACAGAAATACCAGTACTTCAGGAACTACAGGCAGGTTAAAGCAATAAACATGGAGCAGAAGAACAGGTGAGGAGACAGGAGGGAAGAGAGCCCTGCTCAAGTGAGCTTACATCCTAAGGGAGGGAAAACAGAAGAGGCACAAGGGGAGCCATGATGCAAGGGAGAGAGCGAGTGGAGGAGATGAAGGGGTTATGCGGATGGTTGGTAGGCTTTAAGGAAGAGGTGGGTTTTCAGCGCACGTTTGAAGGAGCACAGAGTAGGAGAGAGGCGGATGGAACGAGGGAGGTCATTCCAGTGAAGGGGGGCAGCACGGGAAAAGTCTTGGATTCTGGAGTGGGAAGAGGTGATAAGAGTGGAGGAGAGGCGTCGATCATTGGCTGAGCGCACGGAGTGGGCAGGAGTGTGAATGGAGAGGAGGTTAGAGATGTAGGGGGCTGTAGAGTGTGAGAGAGCCTTGTAAGAGGTGGTGAGGAGTTTGAAAAGGATTCTGTAGGGGAAGGGAAGCCAGTGTAAGGCGAGGCAGAGAGGGGAGGTAGAGGAGGAGCGGCGTGAGAGGAAGATGAGACTTGCGGCCGCATTGAGTACAGAGCGGAGGGGGGAGAGATGTGAGTGGGGGAGGCCAGTAAGGAGGAGGTTGCAGTAATCCAGGCGGGAGATGATCAGTGCATGGATGATAGTCTTGGCAGCATCCTGAGAGAGAAAGGGATGAATGCGGGCGATGTTGCATAGTTGGAAGCAACAGGCTTGGACAAGGGAGTGAATATGGGGGGCAAAAGAGAGAGAGGAGTCGAGGGTGACACCCAGACAGCGGAGTTGGGTGACAGAGGAGATGGTGGTGTTGTTGACGACAATAGAGAGGTTATGGTGGGATGGGAGTCTGGATGGAGGAAAGACAATGAGTTCCGTTTTAGAGATATTGATTTTGAGAAAACGCGCAGACATCCAGGAGGAGATGGCGGAGAGGCAGTCAGATACACGAGAGAGGAGGGTGGAAGAGAGATCAGGGGAGGAGATGTAGAGTTGAATGTCGTCAGAATAAAGGTGATACTGAAGACCGAAGGAGGAGATGAGAGCACCAAGGGAGGAAGTATAGAGCGAACAAAGTAGAGGGCCGAGAGCAGAGCCCTGCAGGACTCCTACAGGGAGAGGGTAGGGGGAGGAGGAGGAGCCGGACGTGGATACAGATAAGGAGCGGTTAGCAAGGTATGAGGTGAACCAGGCATGAACAGATCCAGAGAGGCCGAAGGAGAGAAGAGTTTGCAGCAGGGGGTGGTCCACGGTGTCAAAGGCTGCGGAGAGGTCAAGGAGGATTGGTAGGGAGAAGCGACCCTTGGATTTGGCAGATAGGAGGTCGTTAGTAACCTTGGCCAGGGCAGTTTCGGTGGAGTGAAGAGGACGGTAGCCAGATTGGAGGGGGTCGAGGAGAGAAAAGACTGAGAGGTGTCTGGCGAGGCGGCAGCAGACAATCCGCTCCAGTAATTTGGAGGCATAGGGAAGCAGTGAGATAGGGCGATAATTAGCGAGAGACGTGGGGTCAAGATTGGGTTTTTTAAGGATAGGAGAGATATGAGCGTGTTTAAAGGAGGAGGGGACTACACCAGAGGAGAGTGATAAGTTGAAGAGGTGTGCAAGGTAAGAGCAGATGGTGGGAGAAAGAGAGCGAAGGGAGTGGGAGGGGATGGGATCGAGCGGGCAGGTGGATGGAGGAGAGGAAAGAATAAGGGAGCGAACTTCTTCCCCTGTTGTGGGGCAGAAGGAGCACCCGAGTTGGTTGCTGGAGGGAGGCGAGGCAATGAGGGTGGCGGGAGAAGGGGAGGAGGAGGTGTTCAGTCTGATGGCCTCAATTTTGGATGAGAAAAAGGTGGCAAAGTCAGTAGCGGAGAGGGAGGGCGGGACAGGAGGGGTGTGGGGGGGTTGAAGGTGGCAAAGAGGCAGCGGGGGTTGGAGGATTGAGAAGAAATAAGGGACTTCAAGAAGGATTATTTAGCGAGGGAGAGGGCGGAGCAGAAAGAGGAGAGAATGAATTTAAAGTGAAGGAAGTCAGCCAGGGAATGAGATCTCCTCCAGAGGCCTTCAGCGGTGCGAGAGCACCTTTGGAGGAAGCGGGTGAGTTTGGAGTGCCAGGGTTGAGGAATAAGGCGGTGCCTGCGGAGAGCGGAGGCCGGGGCAACAGCATCAGATATCACATCATATACCTCAGCTCCTACACTCCATTTGGGCTTCCATTTGGATATAACTGAATCCAACAGTAGGTAATATCCAAGTTGGGCAAGGAGTGATCCCAACTGGGCACAATTGTTCAGGTCCTGTGCCTACATTCTTTCTGCTTTTAACTTCATTCCACTACCCAACACCTTTTTCTCATGGAACAGTTAAACTCACTGTTGTGGGTTGAGGGGGAGCGGCTGTAAAGCTAATAGTTAATCAGCCATTGTATACCTTCCCAACTATTCTACCAATTTGTCTGTTGTTGTAGGAGCGCCATGATTCACCCATTTGCACAATTTCGCAGGCAGAGGTCTCAAATTATGGTCCATGACAACCCTTTCCATGATCAGTGGTCCAGTTTAACTCACTTCTTGGTAAGGTGGATGAGGTCATGTATCTGGGAACGGGAAGGCTTGTCCAGTAGATACACCCAGAGGTGCACACATTGTGCTTGAACAGATAGGGTTACTCTCAAATGAGTCAGGATCTCTGTCTTTAGTTTGTCATAGTCTCGAACATCTTCAAGGCTCAAGTCAAAATAAGTCTTTTGGGGTTCCCCAGAAAAGAAAGGTGCCAACAGGATTGATGACTGTTCTTTAGGCCAGTCCTCTGGCTCAGCTGTTCTCTTAAAGGTGATATGATATACCTCAGCATCATCAGTTAGAGACATCTTTTTCAAAAAATTACTAGATTAAACAGAGCTGACCATGAGGCCTGTGGAAAGTTTTCCAACCATCATTGTCAGCTGCTGCTCTATCATTTTCAAGGTTTTGCAGTCTTGGTGCTTTTTCCCTCCTGTACTGAACAATGACCATCTGCTGCACAATGGTGGCCTCCTGCTTTGTAGCTGTAGCCTGTAGAAATGCCTTAATTGCATCCTCCATCTTAGAGCAAATTGACAATATTTCCCAAAGCCAAATAACTCCAAAATAATACTGGTAGGTTAATTGGCTGCTATTAAAAATTGCCCTTAGTCTCTCTCGGTCTGTGTGTGTGCATGTTAGGGGATTTAGATTGTAAGCTCCAATGGGGCAGGGACTGGTGTGAATGAGCTCTCTGTACAGTGCTGTGGAATTAGTTGCACTATAGAAATAAATAGATGACTATGATAAATGGGTATCAAGTCAAAATACACACAAGGTCATAATTTTGCCTCCATAATTCTACTTTTAGAAAGGGTACAAATTGATGCCTACTCTAAATCTTGCTCATAGACAACAGGTTTCTCACTTACATAGATTTAGGTAAATCAATACAAGTTTAATACTTAAAAAAGTACTGTTTAGAAAAAGTAATACATACAATTTACATAGAAGAAACCCTCTAACCTAATATTTTGTACTTTCAAATTTTCATGTAGACATGCACTGATGCAGTGCAGCTTGGAGCTGTGTCACTAGCTACTACCAGTTGCCCAGTGATGATCTGTCTGTCAGAATCTGAAATAGCCCATAGACTTGACATAGCCCAAATCTCAATACTTCAGATAATGTACAGTATATATAATGAGGTGGAAATGCACAAGATATATAGATGTTTTTAAGATTTATTTTCCTCTAGGTCATGAAAATGTAAGGCATTGTTTTTTCTTTAAGGCATAGCAGATGATTTGAGATTACCATCATATCTGCAATGTCTCATATCATCAATGTTTTCTGAGAGAAGAATTTCAGAGGTTTTCCTTCTAAGTGGTTACAGTTGTTTCCATAGGATCAGTCAAATGAAGTTACTGAGTGTGTTGATTTTATGTTTCCGTCTTGCCTGGAACCCTGGGTATTGCAAGGCTCTCTGTGCATGACCTGGGACCTTAAATAAACATTCCAATCTTTCTTAAAGTCTTAAAACAAATGTCTGATGACTTCTGCTCTTAATTTCTCTTTACGAATAGGACCCCTTGGGGATAACTCTTCTTGTGTGATAAAATACAATTATTTTCACGAGAATAAAAAAGCAATACTTGGAGTGAATGTGATAACAGCAAGGGCTATAGACAGCATTTGATTGAAATATTTACTTTACTACTTATTATGTTTGTTAAATGTAGGATTTCAGTTTAACAACTGACTCATCTAACCTTTTTCCAACATTTTCAGAGCTGTCTTAATATTACATATATTCTGTAACAGATTATTGATTTCTAGATTACATTACGCAAATCAATTTCTATGTTAAGAACCCAGGAAAGCATTAGAGGTCAATGGTGTACTACTCTATGTATACCAGAGTGAACACATGTACAGTATGTCTTTTATATATATTTATTTGTCACTCAATTCAAATTTCAATCTTTGGTAATGATCTCTTAAAGTCGGCATGGGCTGAAAAAAAGCCCTCATTAAAACAGAGGCAATTTGCTCTCAATTAACTAACAGGCAGCAAACTAATCTTTAGGTTTATCTTCTCTAGACGTCTAATTTATTTTTATATAATTGATCTTTTATTACCCTGGTTATTTTGTTACTTTAATTTTTTCATTTAAATTTAATATATATGATGGTTTGATATGTTTTTAACAAAGACTGATTTTTCTTACAAATAATAACATATATTCCGAATGTATATGTTTATGACGAATAGAAACCATTTTGTATATTAATTTATGTACTTTGCGTAGGAAGGTTAGAACACAGTTCATAGTGGTAATTGCTTCAATCAGATACATAGGAATTCTTAGTAACTTGTGCTGTAAAATTTAAACACCACATTCCAGATGATGCAGGTATTTGACTTGAGAAAGTGGTGTTGAGAGGATCAGTTCACTCTATTCATGGTGTCACTGAGACCTTTTAAAAATTAGATTATACTCTCCAAAGCGATTTTAGTTCTGCTTAAATGTGAGTGCATTTTCTTCACTGTTAACTGTGCATAATGACATACTGCACTATTGTGTGATTTTATTTTTTTATATAATTAAGGAGCTTTATCCAATAAAGGATCTAAGAGTAAACATTATTAGAAAAAGCCCTGACCAAGAGCATTTTAGGTGAGTGTGATTCACATATAACATATTTATACTTGGTTACAAAACACTCTGGGCCTGATTCATCTTGGAATTGGCATGTGAACACTACTTGCGATTAAAAAAATTACATTTAACATGTAGGCACATCCGATATTCAAGTACAAGCAGATCTCAAGAAACATTTTCATTTGAATCTGGGCAGGGGCGGATTGGGCAAAGGCATTACCGGGAAGTTTCCTGGTAGGCAGGTGCCCTAACAAGGCCGCCCGGAGGACTCCTCATTTATCCCCTGAATTTTTTGTTATTAATTTTTCTTACACCCAGGGTGGGTGGGGGGAGGGCGCTGACAGTCGGGGCAATAAGCGCAAGGGAGGTTAGCTGACAGTCAAGGCAATGCTCGTGGGGGGTGGTTTAGCTGACGGTAGAGGCGATGAACACACAGGGGAGGCTGACAGTAAAGGCGATGAGCTCATGGGGGAGAGGGCTGACAGTGGGGGCGATGAGCTCATAGGGAAGGCTGACAGTCGGGGCGATGAGTGAGGGGGGTTGAAGTAAGAGTCGCATCCTATTTTCCTATTGAGATCCGCCCTAGGCTTCCTTGGTTGCCAGGGCCGGTCCTGTCACTGGAGAGCAACAGGCAGTGAATTGGTGCAGCCTGTTGCTGAGTGGTGAGGGGGCTGCGGAGACATAGTGGTGTAGGCAGGAAATAGAAACCCCACAAAATGATCTATACTTTTGAGCAAGGTATTTCACACAAGTTATTTCTTAAACACCTACAGTTATTTCGTGTCATCCAATTCCTTTGTGGGGGTGAACAAAGGCACTTATTTATATATGTCTGGGGCATGCCCACTAATACAATTATTTTGAAAATCTGTCCAACTTTTTGGGGTGATCTTGCAGGTGCCTCAATAATGACTGCACAATTTGGGCCATATGGTTTGATACTCTTCTTTCTATTTAATCCACAGAGTCCTCAACCACTAGCTGTGCACCTATATATATATATATATATATATATAAATATATATTTGTGCACTGTGTTGTGATAAGTAATTTGTTTATTGTGTTAAATGCTATAGGGCATGCTCCTTTCTTCCCTTATGTACCCTCTACAGGTCATTAGGCCATATTTTAAATACAAAAAAACATGTGCTAGCAAGTTATAGATCAGGCCTGTCCAACCTGTGGCCCTCCAGATGTTGTGAAACTACAAGTCCCAGCATGCCCATCCAGCTATCAACTGGTTGTCTACCTGCAAAGCATGCTGGGGCTTGTAGTTTCACAAACACCTGGAGGGCCGCAGGTTGGACAGGCCTGTTATAGATGGATCCTGTAAAAGTGGGGGGATGGAAGCATGGAGGTAAATTGTCAGTAAATGGAGGTAAATTAACTCCATATTCTATTTAAAAAAATGTTTTTGCTTTTACCTAGGAGGGCATTAAGGCAAATAGAACAATAGCTTAATTTGGATGGCAGTCACAAAAATGTCATTTGTATTATATCCAGTGCTTTTTTTGTAAAAAAAAAGGTGGTGGAACTCACATCTTGTTAATATTTTATGAAAAAAAAATATATATTCATGTCTAAACATACCTTTAATGTATTGTATTTCAGGTAAATGTTCATAGTAAATTCCAAACACTAATAATAATTTTTATGCCCCCCTTCAGTCTTCATTCTGTGCCAGTGCCTCTAATAATTTTTATGTCCCCCTTCAGGTGTCATCCTGTGCCAGTGCCCCTAATAATTTTTATGTCCCCCTTCAGGTGTCATCCTGTGCCAGTGCCCCTAATAATTTTTATGTCCCCCTTCAGGTGTCATCCTGTGCCAGTGCCCCTAATAATTTTTATGTCCCCCTTCAGGTGTCATCCTGTGCCAGTGCCCCTAATAATTTTTATGTCCCCCTTCAGGTTTCATCCTGTGCCAATGCCAGTGCCCTTACTAATTTTTTGGTCCCCCTTGAGTTTTTATGCTGTGCCCCGGGCCCTACTAATTTTTATACCGAACCCCCTTACCCCTTCCCCCCACCCTCATGCTGGCCTTTTTAAAAAAAAAATTCACCATTTATTTTTTTGCACACTTTCTTTTAAACGGCCCCCCATTTTTCCTTTAACTTACCTTGCTTTCTATTGCCTCCTTTCTCCTCTTCACTTCTTATTAGCTTTCTTTTCTGGCGCGGCGCTCCTCTTCTTGTGTTGAATAAGCTCCTCACACCTCCGTGAATGAATGCCGGGCGCGACGTGCGTGATGACGTCACGCCCGACAGTCCTAGCAAATAGAGAAGGGAGGAGGGCGCAGCCGCGCCGGAGAGATGGTATTTGTTTATTATTTTTACTTTTTATTGTTAAAGGCCGGCGGAGAAGCCGCCACAAACCAAAAAAAAAGGTCCCGGAACGCCGTTCCCAGCGTTATATGGGAAAAAAAGCACTGATTATATGTATTGTATGTATTGGGATGGTCTCTGTATTGTATGGCAGCCACTAGGATGCTCTCTGTATTGTATGACAGTCACTACAATGCTCTCTGCATTGTATGGCAGTCACTAGGATGCTCTTTGTATTGTATGGTGGTCACTATGACACTCTCAGTTTTGTACGACAGTCATTAGGATGCTCTCTATATTGTATGGCAGTCACTAGGGTGCTCTTTGTATTGTATAGCGGTCACTAGGATACTCTCAGTTTTGTATGACAATCATTAGGATGCTCTCTGTATTGTACGGCAGCCACTAGAATGCTCTCTGTATTGTATGGCTGTGAGTACGATGCTCTCTGTATTGCATGGCGGTCACTATGATGCTCTGTATATTGTATGGTAGTCACTAGGATGCTCTACGTATTGTATGACGGTCACTACAATGCACTTTGTAATATACATGTATCACTAATACTGGCCAAATTATCACGTAGAGCAGTATAAACCTTGAAATACATTTTGCATGCCACATCCATGGGAGTATTTTCATTTAATTAAAAAAAAAACACATTTTTAAAACTTTTCATGCTAGTGTGTTTATAAGTAATAACAGTTTATTTAAAAGTATGTGTTTTTTATCTTTCAAATCCCACCTCTAACACCAAGAAGAGGTACAGATGGCATTGTCACAAATAGAGGGCAATGGGAGGGTAAAACCTTTTCTTGTGGATAAGGGCACACACCACCATGGTTAGGACATCCTAAAGGTTTGCACACATCTAGGCAGAGGTGTGCTTTTTTTAAATGTATACCATTAGGGAGACTTTTGAACCAGTGGGAAACCCAACTACTATTAAATTACTGCTTACTCTGGGACCTCCCTGCTACTGGATTAAGCTGCTCCTCTCACATAAGCAATATGTGTACTCCTCCCACTGGTGTGCTGACTCTGCCTACTTGTGTTTGCTCCACCTACTAGTGCAATGCTTTGTCTACTTGTGTGTTATCTCCACCAATTGTGACAGGCAGACTCTGCCTACCAATACTTATTTAATCGGCCATGCCTAAAACTGACTGTGGCTAGGGCAAATGGTGTGCTAACTTTGCCTACTATTGGCCTCACCTACCATTTATTTGATCCCCGTCTACATGAGGCCACTTTCAGAATTTTTTCCAGGGCAAAGTTAATTTCCAATCCACCTCTGAATCTGGGTATACATATGCTCTGGCTATACTTGTGTATGCAGACAGACAGAGCATACTGCAGGATACGCACATGCATATGTGCAACTTAAAGTCTCATGAGAACGCCAAAATAAAGCTCTTAATAGTATAATTAATATAAAAAAAAATTAAAAAAAATATTTTCTTTAATATGTTTTTACATAAAATACATTAATCAGTATATTCAAGTACTGTACATAAAATGCATTTTTATAGTTTTTCGTATTTGCAAACACATGTTTTGGCATGCAAACCTGTCAGTCATCAATATCAGCCGGCACTTACACCTGTACGGTAGCCGGTTCAAGTCCAAAGAAAACATATATATAAGAGATGCCCAGAGCTTGAGTTGGATGAATGTGCATGTGCTCGACCTAAGCACGCCCTTACTGTACATTGTCTGCATGTGCCCACTCTTACCTTCCCCTTTACACCTTTTAAGTCATAGACAGTCGGAAGCGACGTTTGTACTTGGACATGAAATTGCATGGAATTGCGTTCTTGTCATAAAGTCTATTTCTGAGCATGCGCAGAGCAATTTCACACAATATATGGCATACAGTGAGACCTACGTCTGAAGATGAATCAGGTCCACTATGTTTTGTATTTTTCTATTTATTTTAGCACTTTCCTGTGTAGGAGAAAGGCCCCATCACTCATTTTGATAAGTCTGTTCCTCTCCTAAACAACAGTAACGCAGGCAGGGGGGTTTCTGGGTCTCCAGAAACCCCTCCCCTCCGCTAAAGAAGTGCCCTACATAGCGTCACTGTACTATATAGCAGCTGCGGCGCTGTCAAAGAAGCATCCGCAGCAGTGCTGTATTCTATACAGCACCGCCACGGACGTTTCTTTGAAAGCGCTGCGGCTGCTGTATGGTAAGTGCTGCTGGGGATGAGGTGCAGCTCTCTCGCTTTTTTTTTTTTTCCGGTGGAGGGAAAACCCCCCATAAAAATCCTCTGTGCGCCCCTGAACAAGGGGAGTAAGACTTCATTATAATTCTGTTTTTCCGCTCCCCACGCAGAGTACACTATTTTTTCTCCATTTTTACTGAGGTATTAAAGCATTAATTTAAAATGAAAGATTTACTTCAACATGCCATCAAAATACCTGTGGTAAAGGTCACACTTCACATATTCAATAAAGTTTGTTGATCACCTTACAGAACTGAGTGAGATATCGCTATTTTATTTTATTTTTGTAGTGCAGTCATCCATGATGGGCCACACGTGCATAACTGACCAGGTAGCTGCTGTCCTGTCTCTCTGCGCTGTGCAGAGAGACAGGAGAGCGAGAGAGAGAGAGAGAGAGAGAGAAGACTTGACAGACTCAAAGGGCAGAGGGGGTGATAGAGGCTCTAAAGAGTGAGAGAAAGTGATTGAAGTGAGGAGAGAAAAGGAGAGGCCATTTAGTGAGGAGTGGTTCCGGCTGAGAAAAGTCATGCTGCCAGGGGAAACTGGAGAACTGTGGGATAAGTAGAAATCGATTGTTATATTACTTATTTACATGGACTGAGTCTTTTGTTGTTGTTAATTAGACAGGGAACTGGTGGGGAGACCTGAATGATGTGTAAAAACCCTTTTGCAGGACTATGATTTAGTTTCAAGGTTGTAGAGCAGGTACAGATAGATAGGATCTTTGGGACTGAGACACTAAAGAGAAATAGTGATAAATTCACTAAAAGCAAATTAATTCCAGTGAAAAACTTACAGGTGTGAATTGTGACACAGGTCAAAGTGGAGGATACAGTGAGTTTGCAGCATCACTATAAAAAGGAGGGAACAGTCTGCATTTATTACATGTGCTTCTGCATCCATATTGGGTTGTTCTTATGTGACAGAGAAGTAGTGTTGTTCATAGAACCTTCAGAAGAAATCTATTGTTGTATCAGGAGAAGATAACCAAAAGTGCTATTACCAGAAATCCTGTGTGCTTTGTCAAGTTAAGTGCCTCAGAAAGACTGTGCTATTGGTTTGTTCATCCCTGTAGTTTTCGTGTATGTCAGAACTGAGAACAAGCATAGAGGATCCATGTCTTTGCTACCCTCTGACACCAAAAACATAAACTTCTAGGTTTGTTTTTCAAATAATATTTCATTTTATATGTTATTATATTTGAAGCAAGGTTGAATGTGATAATAGTGCACTATCATGAGAAGTTTTTATGTGATTAGCGTTTTGTGTATGCTGTCAGCTATTTTGTACTATTGTGTTTAAGTATTTGTATACATTTTACTGCTATCTTAGGATATTGCTCTGATAATTCTTGTTCAATGTTTAAAATGTTTTCATTAAAATATATCTACTTCTAGAATAATCTTTATCTATAGTAAAATATATTTTTGATAACAAAACACAAAAACTTTAGTGGCCCATGCCTCCACAAATAAATGTGCCGATATTCCTTCTAAAGACCAGTTTGGAGTATTGACATTTAATTTGTGTGTCTGAGGTCGTACAAAGGTTGGCAGAACTTTCCTTAGTCTCCCTCTGGTGTTGCCTCCACAAATAAACGTGTCAGTTCAAGTGAAACCTCTGAAACACAAAGTCAGTTGCTCCTAGTCGCCATGAACAAGATTGTTGGGAAAGTTCCATTATGATGAAGGGTACAGGAGATTGAGACCATGGTACTCAGCCCGTTCCAAATGGGGATGACGGCTAAGAAGTGTGGAAATACACTGCAGTCCAGTACTTGGAAGAGTGGCAATGTCCTGAGGCTGCTAGGAGAGAAAGGATAGTGGAGAGTTTGCATGCTCCCGCAATAAAGACTGTATAAGCTACAGTGATCCTCAGTCTACCACACGGAACTATTTGGCAGCTTTGGAAAGAGAGTTCGAGATGGGAATTCAACTAATCTTCTTTACAAGCTGAGAAACACCTGCCAAGTTCTGGGGAAGAATTTGTCCAAATATCTTTATCGCTTAGTTAAGATGATGGATCACATTGTGGAAAAAAAGGGAATGACCCATGCAGAATTAGATGAGAGTCGCATGAGACAGTTTATGAGAGGGATCTTATCTTTTGACCCCGTTCCATTGATGTTCTGTGGAAATTTTGTCAAGAGATTAGCATCTTCATTTAACCAGCTAATTCATAAAGTTAGACAGGAGTGTAACAGATTCTGGATACTTCTACTACTAATCTTGATTAGCGCTGGCTTACCTGATGTGCGGAGTCTATTGATCTCCTCGGTGTCCACCAAGAACCGCCGCAAGGCGGGGTGGGCTTTGCTGCCAGGAGTCGCAGGTCGCAGTCCTCAGGTTCGCCCCAAGATGTAGTACAGCGGAGTGGAGCGGAGGTAGCGGAGTCAGACAAGCCGGTTCGGTACACAGGAATGGAGTCAGGCAGAATCAGAAGGCAACTCGGAGTCAACAGGCCAGGTTCGGTACACGGGTCACAAGAACAGAAGAATGGTCAGCAAGCCGGGTCAGTACACAGGGATAGGAGAGCCAGGGTAGTCAAGCAGGCAGAGATCAGCACACAGGAAGACACTGGAGACTGGAAGACACAGCAATCCACGAAGAGCAGGAGCCAGGAACAGGTAAGTGTTGCTCTGACACTCAGCGAGTGTCAGAGTGAGGTTTTTATCCTGACAGGGATTCAAAATCCCCGCCTCTAGGTTGAGGTCATGTGACTGCCTCTGGGTGCAGTCACGTGGTCCTGGATGCGGAAGTGCGGCTTCTGGACGGAGCGGCGGGGATCAGGTAAGTCCGTTACAGTACCCCCTGCCATAAAGGTGGACTCCGAACACCTAATAGGGTTTCAAAGGAAATTTTTTATGGAAGGATTTAAGTAGACGGGGAGCATGCAGATCAATGGCTCTTACCTATGAGCGCTCCTCAGGGCCGTAACCCTTCCAATCCACCAAGAACTGTATGGCACCTAGAACTTTACGAGAATCTAGGATAGTTTTAATCTCGTATTCGACTTGATCCCGATCCACAACAGGAGGAGGAGTTCTGGATGAGGTGGAGAATCTGTTGGTTACCATCGGTTTTAACAAGGAGACATGAAAGACATTGGGTATGCGTAAGGAGGGAGGCAGACTCAATCTAAAGGCTACGGGATTAATAATCTCAGAAATAGCGAATGGGCCAATGAACTTGGGAGCAAATTTTTTACTGGGAACCTTTAAACGAATGTTCTGGGTGGATAGCCATACCCTGTCACCGACTGAAAAACTTGGAGTCATTCTCCTCCTTTTATCGAAGAATTTTTTGGAACGGGTGGTTGCTTTCTTTAAATTTATCCTGGTCTGTTCCCAAATAGCAGAGAAATTACGGAACAGAGAGTCCACTGCTGGAACTTCAGAAGATGAGATTTGAGAGAAGGTGGGTAGTCTAGGATGGCAGCCATAAAGAACAAAAAAGGGGGAGTTAGAGATGGCCTCATGGACATGGTTGTTATGGGCAAACTCGGCCCAAGGGAGAATATCCACCCAGTTATCTTGGTTACTTGAGATAAATATTCTTAGAAACTTCTCTAATTCTTGGTTAGTTCTTTCAGTAGACCCATTGGACTGGGGATGATATGCGGAAGAGAAGTCAAGCTTAATTCCGGACTTATTGCAAAAAGACCGCCAAAATTTTGATATGAATTGTGATCCCCGATCGGACACAATATGTTGAGGACAGCCATGGAGGCGAAATATTTCTTTAATGAAAATATCGGCTAAGGAGGAGGAAGAAGGAAGGCCTTTAAGAGCAATAAAGTGAGCTGTTTTAGAGAAGCGATCCGTGACCACTAGCACCACAGTACAGGATTTGGAAAGAGGAAGATCCGTGATAAAATCCATGGATATCTGTGACCACGGGTAATCAGGAATGGGTAATGGGAGCAACCATCCATAAGGCTTCTTCCTAGAGGTCTTGTGTTGAGCACATTTGGAACAAGCCGAAACAAATCTCTTCACATCGTCCAGCAAAGAAGGCCACCAGTAACTTCGGGACAACAAGTCCCAGGTCTTGCGGATGCCGGCATGCCCAGAGAAGAGAGAGTGATGAGCCCAGTTAAGGAGCCGGGTGCGTATACGTGGCAAGATGAATGTTTTGCCCGGAGGACAACCCTTGTTCAGGTGTGTAGTTGCCAATACTTGACCGGGATCTACAATGAATTTATTGTCTTCCAAGGATTCCATGTCGGCTGGATCAAAAGAGCGAGATAAGGCGTCTGCCTTCGTATTCTTGGATCCAAAGTGAAAAGTGATGTTGAAATCAAAGCGTGAGAAGAATAAGGACCACCTTGCTTGCCGAGGGTTTAGACATCGAGCAGTGCGTAAGTAAAGCAGATTCTTATGGTCGGTATATATGGTGATAGGAAATTGCGCCCCTTCTAGTAGATGTCTCCATTCGGAGAGAGCCAGCTTGATGGCCAGGAGCTCTTTGTCGCCAATCCCATAATTCCTCTCAGCAGGTAACAAGCGACGGGAAAAGAATCCGCAGGGATGAAGTTTTCCAGAAGGGCTTCGCTGTGACAGTACGGCTCCAGTGCCAACGGAAGAGGCATCTACCTCCAGGACAAATGGACGTGAACAATCCAGCTGTTGAAGAATGGGTGCAGATGAAAAAAGAGACTTTAATAATCTAAAGGCTTGGATAGCCTCAGTGTACCAAATACTAGCGTCAGCAGATTTACGGGTCAATGCCGTGATGGGAGCCATGAGAGAAGAGTATCCTTTGATAAAATGACGATAATAGTTGGAGAATCCTAGGAAGCGTTGGGTGGCCTTAAGACCCGATGGTTGGGGCCAGTCAAGTATGGCTTTCAATTTTGTGGGATCCATCTGTAGACCGGTGCCAGAAATAATATATCCCAGGAAGGGAATTTGTTTTTGTTCGAAGGTGCATTTTTCTAATTTACAAAATAGATGATTTTCCCGGATACGAGAGAGAACCTCCAGTACATGACTGCGATGAGATACTATATCTTGAGAAAAGATGAGAATGTCGTCCAAGTAGATGACTACGGATTGATACAAGAGGTCTTGAAAAAGCTCGTTCATAAAGCCCTGAAAGATGGTCGGGGCATTGCATAACCCAAAGGGCATGACCAGGTATTCAAAGTGGCCGTCTCGGGTATTGAACGCCGTTTTCCATTCATCCCCCTCCTTAATGCGTATGAGGTTATACGCTCCTCTGAGATCAAGTTTAGAAAGGATGGTGGCACCCTTAATCCGGTCAAACAATTCGGAAATTAGTGGCAGAGGATACCGATTTTTAACGGTAATGGCATTCAGGCCTCTGTAATCAATGCAAGGGCGGAGGCCCCCATCTTTCTTTTTTACAAAGAAGCAGCCAGCCCCAGCTGGGGAGGCAGACTTGCGGATGAAGCCCCTTTTTAGATTTTCTTGGACGTACTCCTCCATAGCCTTAGACTCCAGGAGGGAAAGGGGGTAAACACGGCCCCTGGGAATGGGTTTACCAGGTATCAGATCAATGCCACAATTCCAGATTTTGTGAGGAGGAAGTATAGTAGCTTCTTGTTGACAAAAAACATCAGAGAAGGTTTGGTATGGTTCAGGCAAAAGAGTCACAGGAAATTCTTGGGAACGTCTGGAACTATTCGGAGGAACCACTCTCTGAAGACAGTGAGAGAAGCAGGACTGTCCCCAGGACAATATGTGACCTGATTTCCAGTCTAAGGTGGGGGAGTGGAGACGAAGCCATGGAAGTCCTAGGATGACTGGGTTGGTAGATTTCTGAATTACTAGAAAAGAAATCTTCTCCCGATGAAGCGCTCCTATCTGAAGCAGGAGGGGAATGGTGCGTACCAGAATGGACCCCTCAGGAATTCTTCCCCCCATCAATGGCCATCAGAGAGATGGGTTGTTCCAAAGCTTGTGTGGGAATAGCAAATTGTTTAACTACTGCGGCAGAGATGAAATTTCCTGTGGCTCCGGAATCAAGAAGAGCCGACTGCGGGAAAGTCTTTTGTCCTAACTGAAGGGAAATGGGAATAGACAGGCAATCATTACTACCAGGAACTGACTGACACTGAGAGAAAAGGCCCAATGATTCAGCTCCTGAACTCGTTAGGCCCTGTCGTTTCCCGAGCGTTTAGAACAAGAACTCAGAAGATGGCCGCTCTCTCCACAATATAAACACAACTTGTTCCGAAATCTCCTCTCCCTTTCTTCAGCTGACAGGCGGGTCCTCCCCAGTTTGCATGGGCTCTTCAGGAGGAAGAACAGGGGTTTGGAAGTTGGGGGCCAAGCGAATCATACTACGCCGAAATTGTTCCTTCTCGGAATTACGTTCCTTGAAACGCAAATCAACTTTGACACAGAGAGAGATAATATCATCCAAAGACGTAGGGAGTTCCTGAGATACCAGCTCGTCTTTGATCCGGTCTGAAAGGCACTGCCAGAACGTAGCTACTAGGGCCTCATCGTTCCAGCGAAGTTCAGAGGCCATAGTTCTAAAGTGGACCGCATACTGTCCCACAGACTGGTTTCCCTGGCGGAGACGTAATAAGCCGGAAGCGGCATTGGACACCCTTCCTGGCTCATCAAATATTTTCTTGAAAGTGGACAAAAAGACGCTGAAGTTATGTAGAATGGGGTCATCCCTCTCCCATAAGGGGGAAGCCCATGGTAAGGCTTGACCGGACAATAAAGAAATCACATAGGCCACTTACGTTTTTTCTGAAGGGAAGTTCCCTGGTAATAGCTCGAATTGTATGGAGCATTGATTTAAAAATCCTCTGCAATACTTGGGGTCCCCATCGAACTTGGGTGGGTTAGGTAACCGTAACTGTGAGGAAGAAACTGCTGCTGCGGCCTGAGGTACAGGAGCCACTGCCGGCCCAGGTGGTCCACTAGCCACTAGGGTGTTCTGGACAACATCCAACCGAGTAGATAGACTATTGAGGAATTTTAAAAGTTGCTCTTGGTTAGCTTCTTGCTTATCCATTCTCCCCACTAAATGCTCCAACAGATCTTTAGCTGTGGCATCCATGGTCAGAGCAAACTGTAACAGATTCTGGATACTTCTACTACTAATCTTGATTAGCGCTGGCTTACCTGAGGTGCAGAGTCTAACGATCTCCCCGGTGTTCACCAAGAACCGCCGCAAGGCGGGGTGGGCTTTGCTGCCAGGAGTCGCAGGTCGCAGTCCTCAGGTTCACTCCAAGATGTAGTACAGCGTGGTGGAGCGGAGGTAGCGGAGTCAGACAAGCCGGTTCGGTACACAGGAATGGAGTCAGGCAGAATCAGAAGGCAACTCGGAGTCAACAGGCCAGGTTCGGTACACGGGTCACAAGAACAGAAGAATGGTCAGCAAGCCGGGTCGGTACACAGGGATAGGAGAGCCAGGGTAGTCAAGCAGGCAGAGATCAGCACACAGGAAGACACTGGAGACTGGAAGACACAGCAATCCACGAAGAGCAGGAGCCAGGAACAGGTAAGTGTTGCTCTGACACTCAGCGAGTGTCAGAGTGAGGTTTTTATCCTGACAGGGATTCAAAATCCCGCCTCTAGGTTGAGGTCATGTGACCGCCTCCGGGTGCGGTCACGTGGTCCTGGATGCGGATGTGCGGCTTCTGGACGGAGCGGCGGGGATCAGGTAAGTCCGTTACAAGGAGGAAGCTATAATTGAAGCTAGAGACAGAGTACTCAAGGGAAGTAATGCAGATAGCCTGAAATGGGAATGCAGTAAGAAAGAGGAGAAAATCCTGAAGATCCTTCTTGCTCAAAAAGAACAGATAGAGCATTGGTTAGACTAAGGAACCCTCCCCTTCCTTCCCAATTTAAGAGCTAAAAGAGCTGTTGGTTTTAAAGTATGAGTACAAATTGAGGTATGCTCTACTGTTTTCGATGCTACATTTCTATTGCGATTGTTTCTATTAAATTCTATAGTTTGTTCTTTAATTATGTTTGCATCCGAAAATGTAAAACTAAAGTAAAAAAAAGTTCAGCTTTCCCGCTCAGTCCCCTTGCATACAGTCATTCAGAACGGCAGTGTATATGCTAAGAGGGAGAAACTTCAACCTTGTAAGTTAAATCAGACTCTATACCATTATTTTGTCAAACATATATCCTCCACCAGTTTATCTTTAAAGTAGGTGCACTGCTGTACAAATGTGTTACTCTGCTTGCATTCTTTCTCTGCATATTGCCAGCTAAATGCCTCACTTTGTACATATCCCTCCCCTAAAGCAGACTTCGTGACAACGCAACTGCATTTTTATGCAGAATCCCGGGGCTATGTTCTGCTGAGAACTTGAAAGGTTGTAGTACCACGAACCAGCGGGTTACTTTGGCATTTACCTCCCTCTTGTTCAGCATCCACTGCAATGGTGCATGATCTGTTTTTAATGTGAATTTTCTGCTTAAGAGATAATGGCAGAGAGCTTATGTAGCCCATTTTATGGCAAGACGTTCCTTCTCGGCGGTTGCATTTTTTTGTACTCAAGGGAGTACAGGACAGCATTTTCTTTTCCATTCTTCTGCTGAAATAAAATTGCACCTAAGCCGACACTGGGGACATCAGTTTGAAACAAGAAATTACAGGTAAATTCAGGTGTTTGTAGAACTGGTGAAGAACAGAGGGCTAAGTAAAAATCTGACTAAGCAGCTTTTGCAGAGTCAGCCCAGGCTAATCTATATGGACAACTTTTTTTTAACATGTCCGTAAGTGAAGCAGTTCTAGTGGCGAAATGGCTTACGAATCTATTAATCTACTAAGCCTAGGAAAATTCTTAACTGCAATTACTTTTCTAGTCTTATCCAATTTTTGCCTATCTGTTTATTGTCTAGGGATTTTACTTGCGCTCGCCCGACAATGTATCCCAAATATTTGTTTTCTCATGGTTATGGCACATTTTTCTGGATTAGCTGAAAATCCTGTAGATCTCAATTAAGTTAAGACAGCCTCGACTTTGATCAGATGGGACTTCCAGTCTGGGGTATAAATTACTATATTGTCTAAATAAGCAGCTGCATAAGCTGTGTGAGGTCGTAACAATTTATTCATGGCCTCTTTTAAGGTAGCAGGGGCCCCATCCAACCAAAAAGGTAGGACTTGATATTATAAGAGACTGTCAGGCGTGGGAAAATGCTGTCTTTGTCTTGGCTGTGGAAGTGAGGGGAACTTACCTATACTCCTTTGTTAGATCAAAAATAGTCACATAGTTACTACCAGCTAGATTTTCTACCTGTTCTTCCACACATGGCATCAGATAGGCATCGAACTGGGACACCTTGTTTAAGCGCCTAAAGTCATTGTAGAACCTAATAGTCTCATTGGGCTTCAAAACAAGCACACTAGTGGACTCCTCAATAATGTCTAGCTGGAGCATTTTCTCAATTTCCTTTCTCAGGTAAGCCAGTCTGGCCTAAGGAATGCAATATGGCTTCTGTTTTACGATAACCTCTGGCGGAGTGACTATGTCAAGTTCAATTAAAGCAATGCTCCCAGGAATGGAAGAGAAGACTTCCCTGTTCCGGCGTATCATTTCCTCAGTCTATTGTTTCAGCTTAATAATTAAAGCTGGCTCTATGACAGTACTCAATACCTGAGGAGAGTTGTCTTCATCATACCAATGTTTAAAGAGATTGACATGGTATATTTGTTCCTCACTTCTCCTCCCCAACTGACGGACCCTGTAATTGACAGGACTGACAGCCTCTAGCATTTAATATGGACCTTGCCAGTGGGCGGAAAGTTTACTTTCCTGGGTTGGGACCAGGACTAGGACATTGTCCCTAGGCTTGAAAGATCAAACTACAGCACTTTCGTTATCATAACTTCTCTTCTGCCATTCCTGTGCCTCTTTTACATGTTATTGTACAATGGGCCCTATCTTTGCTAGCCTATCACACATTTGGGACACAATTTGTACCATATTTGAGTCCCTCGGGGCTTGCTCCCCCCCTTCCTTTAACATATCCAAGATCTCCCTGGGCTGTCTCCTGAACAATAATTCAATGGGTGACCTAATGGATCACAAACATCAAATAAGAGTGTCTCAATCTTTTTCTTCCTGCATCATGTCTTTCCTGAGCATGTGTTTTAATGTGCGGAAAAAGTGTTTCACCAAGCCGTTTCTTTGTGGATGGTAAGGAGGTGTGTAGAGCCATCACCCCTAAAAACTGGCACATGTCCTACATCAACTTGTATATGAACAGGGTGCCCTGGCCTGTGAAAATTTCCTTGGGTAGCCCCGAGCGTGTGACCATCAATACAAGTTTTTTAGCTATGGTGCTGGACTTTATGTTCCATAGGGGAACTGCATCTGGATATTTGGTTGCATAGTCAAGCACCACTAGTATATATTGGTGCCCATGAGCGGATTTCTTCAGCGGCTCCACATGGTCCATGGCTATCTGTTCAAAGGGAACTTGTACTATTGGTATTGGGATGAGAGGTGCCCTGTACATGGGTTTCCGACAGGTTCTCTGACAGATGGGACATGACCGGTAATACATTTTCATTGTCATGTGCATACCAGGCCAGTAAAACCTGAACAGAACTCGATTCCATGTGTCACCCTCTCCCAGGTGTCCCCCACAGACATGTGTATGTGCTGCTTTTAACACTAGGGGTACAGGGACCTGAAGAACCATTAACTGTTTTACTTTTACCCCTTGTACAATAGTCACTCTATACAGAAAGTTATTTTTTACATCAAAATATTGTATACCTTCTGCAGGCCGGGCGGATTTCGCTCCATAGTTCACCTCAGTCACACTTTTAAAAGCATGATCTAAAGTTGCATCGTAAGTTGGTCACAAGCAAAGTCCTGCAGTGGAAACAAAATTGGTATTGCAAACAAGTCGCTAACAGGCAGGGTGGTGTCATCCGCGACATCACCAGTCAATGCTATTTTGGACAGTCCATTCTTTCCCCAGGTAGTTGCTATTTTGGAACTCCTGCTGTGACCCTCAGGATAGCATTCCAGTTTGACGGCTACCAAAGATCGAGGTCCAGATGTTGTGATTTCTTAGGCAGATCCTTTAAGACCGGGGTTCTGATTGTTGCATCAGTTACAGGTATGTTCGTCTGGACCCGCTCAAGGAGGACCTCTTTAAACAGTGGAAAGTCTCGCCCCAGAATGAGTGGATATGGGAGTTTAGGGGCTATGGTTTTAAAGTGTGACTGGCAGAAGCGTTCAATCATGCTCCTCAGTCATCCCATGTACGCACAGGAAATTCACCTTGGCAAACCAAATAGTTATGGTTTCAGGCAAGGCAGAGCTGGAAACAAACATGATGCGGGACTCATGGTACAACAGCTTGAGAAAGCAGGCCTAACATGTGCAACACTACAGTCCATGGGTTCCGGTTGTTTAGAACCCTAAGCCCTAAAGTGACCTGGTCACTGTATTCACTGACAATATATAAGCAGAAGCTCTGGACCCAGTAGTTAGTCTATTTGACCACAGCCTTCAGACCTGAATGACTGTCCACTGGATCCAGAGCGCCTGTGATAAGTAACGGCTCTACTTATTTTATTCTCACTTGTTACTCTGCTACTTTTTGCTAATAAATCAAATTGCGCTTTGGAACCACATCACTGCAAGTGGACAATCGCTATTGGACAGCAACTAGACGCTCATAACAATATATATATATATATATATATATATATATATATATATATATATATATACACATATTTATATATAAGCTCTTATTATATACACAGGATTATTTTAAGATGTTCCTTCTTAGACAACTTTTTTGGTAGATTTTTATTTCATAAATACAGTATTCCATCAAAAAATTTAGGTGTCACTAGCACTGTTTTCATAATGAAAAGAGGTGCAAACAGTGGGGTGAGACCTCTTCATTATTACCGCTATCATAATCTACTATATAAATGCCTAGTGGCGTGTGTGGGGAAAAAAAAAAACCCAAGCTGCAGCGCCACCTGCTGGGCAGAGTTATACACTGACCTATATATTTCTTGAAGGAGAAGTGACAGTTGGGAGTGGTTGGTGGTTGCCGGGGGTGACAGTGGGGAGCTTTTAACACCTTAAGTAGCTTGATGAAGGATGTGGCGATGAAGATGAAGGGCGCTTGCGTCAGGAAGTAACGCTCTTCCTCTGAGGAGGCCTGGGCTAGGCCCAAATGCATGACAAGAACCTTTTTAACACCTTAAGTAGCTTGATTTGACTAGAATGCATGAGTATCATGCAAAGGTTAACTTGTTATTTATATTCTTCTTCATGTGTGTCCAGGATTAGAGACATTTATACAAGGTGTACTGGCCACACACCTTGCTGCTATTTCCCAGTAGGATTATATCCTGTTATAGATGATATACTGCTTTATCGGACATTTCATTATTGAATAGAGGTTGTATACACAATTGCATTTAGTATATGTGATACAGTTTAATATTGTGCATATTTTATATTGTTTTTTTCATATTGTAATAAACTGATCTGGACACCACGAAGCCCGCTATCAGTCACGGTTATTATTAATATTTTGTCATATATGATCTGTTATGTTTTGCGCACCCATATTGTTATTTTTCTGTTTGATCTATACAAGGCTAGCACCTTTGAGTATGGTTGCTACGAACTACAGATCTTTCTAATATATTTTTTATATATAAATTTTCAATATATTTTTAAAAGGAGTGCTGTTGTTTTCTTTATAGATATCTGTAATACCTATTACATTTTACATAAAAAGTAGTTTGATGAGGATCAAACTATTTTTCAATTTACAATTTATTACATAAGATACAGGCTAAGCAGATATAGGAAACTGTGCGGAAAAGACCTTATAGATCTATCCTGAAAGAATTAGAAGAAAGTACAATAAGAGAGCCATAAGACACCTAGCAGTTGATTTACACTTTAACTTTTACCTGAGCGCACTTACCAAGAGTTACCTTCCCTAATAAATAAAGACACATGAGACTTGTTTGGCAAATGAAAGGTCACAAATTTTATTAAAAATAAATTTAAGTTTTGGCAACTAAAAAACAGGTCCAATCAGCTATCAGCCACTCCAAAAAACGGAATTATGGAAAACAATGTATTCGGACACTCCTAAGTGGTGGAGGCCGACTCGTCTTGCCTCAATAGCTGGGGCCCACTCGGACAGGCAGTGTCTCATATCTCCCTAAGGGGGTGTATAACTAAATGAACCTCCCTATTAAGGGAGAGTGTCTAACTGCCTCACAATTGTGTCATTATGGATGCTGATTGGCTGAAGCTAGTTTCCGAATATCCGAATAAAGGAATCAAAACCCGCCACCCACAGTGACCTCTCAAATCCCAACAAAAACCCGAAAAAGCTGCTTCACAAAGCAAGCCACACACTCATCAGACAAATGCATCCCATCCAAACTATACAAGTGAGAAAACTTAAAGTTAATGTTCTGATGGGTGACCACCGATCCCCCTATTCCCATCATAAACTTCCCAACTGCCAGGTTCACCTTAGAACAGGCCTTATAAGAAAGAGCCAGGTTAACAAATTCCTCTCAATGTCCTCCTGAAGATAACTGATCAGACTAAACAGATAAAGACTAATCAGACTTAATGTGTTTGATAAGGTCCAAATCCTTCAATTTACCCAGGTAATTTCTGCCCAAATTAACTACCAGAATCTTGGGGCGCATAAGCTTGGCTGCATTCAGTGACAAAATGTCCAATAATGAAGCCTAATGAAGCCCTTAAAAACCCAATGAGAAAACCTCTCTAGCTCAGGGGACAATGCTTAAGTTGAGAGCTGGACCATGCTTACTGACCCAAAACACACTGCAATGACCCATCAGACACACAGTGGGCCTAGTCAGGGGAAAGGACACATGGGATGACCGATATGAAGGTAATACCATAAAAAACCCATGAGGGGCCACTAATCAATAAGGTTCCCCATTTAGAGGACAAATTAGGCAAATCCCTGCATACCCCTTCAAAACAAGGCAAGCAACGCACATCATGGGTCAGTGCCGCCAGGGAAGGAGGTTAGCAGTAACACGTGTTGCACAGCCTAATGAACACCCCAACTACCAACTACCCAATGCCATGATGGTTTGAACTCAACAACCTTCTTTGGCCACAACTAAGTCCAAACCCAGTCTATGCAAAAATTTCTAAAAAAAATCACCCTGAACTGAAACTTAGTCAAAGAGGACCCATCACAAAATAAATGTATTTGATTGGAAAAAAAAATTAAAAAATCCTATTTTTTCTCTGCATTCTATTGAGAAATTTGTGTGCGCAGACCTGAATTACATGCGCTCTGGAACAAAAGTACATTGCGCCTTGTATGTGTCCCTTGAAATAAGGCCCCAGATGTCTAAGCAAGATCTTGCAGCACAAACAATCCCCCCAAAATTCAACAGCCACAATAATCAGAAACAACTCCAAAAGAACCAGGTTTCCTTGGGACAATCAAGTGGCCATGGCGCACCCAGCTGCATAAGTTGACAGCAAAATGTCCCCATTAGTCACGAGAGAAGGAACCCACAAGAGAACCCGGTTGAAATGTGGCAAGCAAAACACGTCACAGCACAGATCCTCTCTGATCTCACCAGAAATCCTAACAAAATGATAATCCTTATCCACACCAGCAGTAGCCCTATCAAGCTATCTACAAAAACATCAGAATAACCCAACATGCAAAATTAAACAGCCCCTGTAATGACCTAGTTAACACCAGCAAATGAATCCGGCATACAATTTGTCCGCTGGCAATCTGCAATCATACGATACTGCACGCCACGTGGTCAAACATTTATCCGCAGAAAAACCCTGTCATCCAACTTAAAATCCATATATTGAAGGGTGGGGTACGGAATAATGGTTGCCATTATTCCGACAATACTTACTCCGACGTGGTGACCCCAAACGGTTCCTTCCCGACCAGGCTCCAGGACGACTGCTGTGACCGGCGACTGCAAGGGATCACGACCTATGAAGAATGTGAACAGTCTTGATGTCATCACTGCCGACCTCGACGCTCTTTTCCTTGCAGTTAAGGTGGAAATGTAAGTATGCGGGCATACACAATGTACTTTGCGTTGTACATTGCGTACTTTGCGTACATGGTGTTGTACATTGTGTATGTAATATCTGCAAAGGAAAAAAGTTATATTTGGCCCTTCATTCACCCTGTGCTTGTCTTGTTACTTACCTTCCCTTCTCTCTCTGTCTTGGTCTTGTTATCCCCAGCTTGCTCTGGCTCAGTTTGGAAGTTCCGCATGCTAAGTCTTGTCTCAGACTTCTTCATTATCTTTGACATGTATGTGTCCCATTTATGATTGCATCAATACTTCGTATTGGCCTGTGTCTAGATAACTATCTGTTTTGGTCATTACTCTGTGCTCTATGACTGCCTGTTCTGGACTCTGAACCCAGACCTGTCTGAATTTTCTCTTAAAATGACTCTTAACCTAGGTCTTTATTTCTGTCTTTGCTGTTTCTGTGAGTACTAGTTTCTCACTGTATGGGTAGGTATGGGTATGGGTAGACAAGATGGGTAGATTGTTCCCCAACCTACCCATCCTGTCTATTTATATTAGATCCTCTCCTGAAAGCCCAATCCCTTGCTCATCAGTCATTAATCAGCAATTCCTTGCTGAATCTTACACTTTCTAATGGATTTATAAGGTTTCTTTTTGTGATTTTGATAATATAACAATTATATATGTTATTTGTTGTGGTTTGTCTTTTCTGTTGCTTTGCAAATGTCTTCCTTTTCCATGACAAAAATAAAAAATAAGCACTGTAAAAATGTCCAAAACTATAGTTAAAATAGTTTAGATAAAAACAAATTCTGAACATTGATAAAGTTAAATTACCAGAAAATAAAGCAACAATAACAAAAGTAACAAAAATATATTGCATAGTGAATCTAACCACTTTAAACTATAGACTCATTCACTTTATTTTCTCAATATTCTTGGGCTTTGACCTGTGCCACATAATTTTTCGCCAATTTTTGTGATTTTTTTAAACCTCAAAATAAAAAATAAATAATAATAAAACAAAATTAATATAAAACATATTTTTACAATGTAACACATTTAGGGGGTATTCAATTGTCCATGATTTTGCGATACCGCTACTATTTTACGCGTTTTTGCGTTAGCATAGAGTGCACACAATTCAATTCCCCTTATTTTACGCGTTTAAGTCGGAAATACGCAAATTCTTTCCAAGCCCATAGAACAAGTGCAGATGTATTATGATTAAAACAGACTTTAATAGCAAATTCAAACAATCACTACTTGCCTACATTAAATTGCTCTTCTCAGTACTCACGATCAATGTGTCTAAGGCCATTTCAATAGACAAATGTGTATTGGTGTTACTATTAGCCAAAAGGTTTGTTCGAATGATTTTATATTTAACAACTTTGTATTAGCTTTTTTGTGCCCATGGAAAAAGTAGACTTATATCTCTCCATTATCTACTGCTTCTAAGAATGTACTAGCTTCATCAACTATTCTATTAGGACATGGCTGTATGCCAGCAAGGCTCCTTGGTTCTATTACAGCTGCCAAGCACATTTCCTGTTCTTGGTGATTTAATAGGTTATAGTAGGTATCATATCATATTATTGTACAAGTAAAAATCCTCTTAGTTGCTAGAAGTTTCTCTAAGCTAGACATTTTCATGCTTTAACAGCATTTATTTCTCTAGTTTTACTTTAGTTAAAAAACATATTAAAATCACTTGGATGCATCAAGCTCAAAATATATAAAACAAAATGTATCGTTCTATTTTTATTATTTGTTGCTAATTTTTCACTGCAAGTACCATTAAAAAAAAATGTTTTGACTTTTTTCTATATTTGATATGGTTTCCTAAGGAGAGCGGAAATGTAGAGCACTGAAATCATTGTACTGTACTGTAGCCTTCTCTGTCCACATACACATTTTTAGATTTCAGTGTACTGTTTTCCTAATCATTTCATTCTGCTGACAGGCTACAATGAGCGCAGGAGATTATGTGACCTGCATTACAAACGTAGCACCCAGCCAAGCTGTTATTTCATTGTATGCTCTAGTTGAAAGCATACACAGTAACAGTCATCTCAATTAGTCCAAGAGCAGTTTGTGTGCTATTTTAGAGAATGTCTAAAATCACAAAATGACAGTGTATTCAAGTTTCCATGGTAACCATAGAATCAAACCTTTTTATATCACTGCATGATATCTTTCAAACATGAATTATGCCAGCATGTAGATCTGACATAAAAAACCCTTGGTTAGATGTTTATCAATCTGTTACCTAACATGATGCTCAAACTAATACTTCAAGCTGTACATTGTTATATATATATATATATATATATATATATATACCGTGTATATATATATATATATATATATATATATATATATATATATATGCTTAAGTATATATACAAAAGGTAAAATGGAAAAAAACAAACAAACAAAAACAAACAAAAATATTCCATCATCTGAAGAATATTGTGTTAGAGGCCGTTTATTACTAAGCTAATGCATGTATGTATGTATAGTTACAAAATTATACTGAAAATAAACTCATAATGATAATAGTGATTAGATTAATTGACTATTTAGTCTAAACACAAAAACTTTGAGATACATTACTAACCAGTTATAAAAAAAACACTTATTGCTACTTAGTGACTTATATCCCCACTCAATGGGCATCATAAGCCAACATTATAAATGATAGTTTACTAGACAGCAATGCTGACAATAAGAAGCGATAGGTTTCAATGTGCAAGTAAAAAAACAGTTAAAATGCAGCAATGTAACCAGGCTTATTAGTTTATTTGTATTTTGAAACCACAGATAAACTAAATATACTGTACATCTGCATATTGTAGAGCAGTATCGGATTGTTTAGAAAGTTTACAGGTAAAGTCATATAGCATATTCTATGGGTCTGATTTATATTTGAACAACCTTTTGCATTCCATACCTTGTGTGAAATTGCACTGTGCATGCGCAATAACGGGACTTACACCAGTGAATGTAATTGCACGCAGTTCCTGCCTGCACGCAAATGACTCTTCCGACTGCCTACGACTTTAAGGGCGAAACAGGGGTGGGAAGGGGTGGACTATTGTAGGCAAAGGACAATAATGGTGTGTCGAGGTTGAGAGCACACACATGCGGCCTATTCAAGTTCAGGGCAACTCTTAGGTATGTGTTTAGCCATATCAATTGCACCAGCTACATGGCAAGTGTAAGTGCCAACCGGTAGAGATGCTTCTGCATGCCAGAACATGTGTTTGCACATAAAGATACTATGAAAATGTATTTTATATACTGTACGCATTGAGAACATCCAGATTTATCTATTTCATGTAAAAAAAAATACAAAAATTTTATTTTTAAAAAACATTTACTCAAAGTATACTTATACCCAGATTCAAATGGATACTTTTCTTGAGATCCACTTGAATTAGAATATAAACTTACATGCATGCAAGTTACGTGTGGTTTTATTAAGATAAGTTGTGTTTATATTGCATTCGAAGACGAATCAGGCTCTATACGAGTATATTCATGAAAGAGTTATGATATATTTCCACCATATACATTAACCACTAAGACTTTCATTTTTATCCAACATAAAATATTTAACACATTTCAAATCAGATTAAGTATTATGCCCATTTATTACAGAAAAAATTGGCCAAAAAATGTCCGTAGCTAAAAGTAACTACACAAATTTAAATGTGAAATGTAGCATATCGCTGACATTAATCTCCTGTTTCCATGAAATATACAGAGTTAAAACAGAGTGGTAAATGAAACATTAACATACATTAAGATTAACATATTCTTTAACAACCTTGGATATTTCCTTTCCATGCCTAGTGGGACAGTTTTACATTCCTCATGTTATGTTAAATGTTGCATTGCTCACGTCAAGACTTCCTGTGTTGGTTTGTGATTTGGCTCAGTATGAGGTTAGAAAAATAAAATTCTCAGCAAATTTGGACCACAGATCGTGTGCAGTAATTAAAAGGACAGGAAGTCCTGGATTGTGTCTGGGAAGAAAAGAGAGCAATAGAAAAGGAGGAACCTGGCTTGGAATAAGCACTCCCTTCAATTCATACAAATATAAATTATGCTGGCAAAAAAACAAGGTAATCAAAAGCAGACAATGTTGTCTAACAGGTCAACAGAAGAAACAACCATAATAGCAAACTAAGCCTAGTTACATCAGACTATTGTCGAAAAGGAACAGCATAGATCAACCAAATTACGCTGTAAATCACTTCTAATAATATAATAAAAATAAGTTCTTTACTCTCTAATTGCCGTTTTCGGTAACTCAGGTTGTTTCACACTTTCATGTTTTATCCTTTTAGAACAATATATTTGTTCTCAATAGTTATCTGGCAGTCATCTGGTACTTAGAATTCACACATCTGCTAGCTCCAATTATTTCAGGTATGTGGTACATAGTAATTTATCAAAGTGAAACATTGAGGTACATATATATAATACTGGTGCAGTTCAAATAGTATGCATCACACAATAATTGCTGTTTCATAAACATCAGTGACAATCCACATACACTGCTTGATTTAGAATTGTACACAAGTGCAACTGCACAATGTAATTATGCATCTCTGGCAAGATTGTTCCCACTACGCATGTGCACTGTTTGTAGCATTCTTTTCAGCAGCACATATATGCCACTTGCTGCACCTTTTCTCTTCTATTTGATTTTGGAGCAAATGCACCTTATTTCACTTAGTGGTAGTCATATTTCAGACGGAAATAATACTGACACAAAAAATCAGACAGCGCAAATACTGACATGGAATAAATATCTACAGTGGAAATACTGACAAGGAGAAATACAGTGTAAATACTGACATGGATAAAATACCTACTGTTACGAGCCGCGGCTCCCCGACGGGCCGCCGCAGCTCGCTTCCGGCTCTCCCAGACGCCCCCGCCGTCTCCATGACGACCGGGGTGTCACTTCCGCCTCTGACGTCCCGGTTGCCTAGGCAACAACCGGGACGCTGTAATCCGGAGGCCGCAGAGCCCGGCCAGCAGGCTGACACCCGGGCACATACCAGCAGGGAAAGGTAGGGCTATTTATGCTTATGATGTAGACTCTGGTGAGAGTCTTTCTGATTTTTATTTATTGGTGCTGTCTTGTGATTGCCAGTATTTTCCTCAGGGCAGTGATTATGCAGTGGGAGGGGTTTTATTACTATGACCACTATTGGCTCTCCTTGCTATTTAAGGCAATGAGGACTTAGCCTCATTGCCAGTTATAGCTTCCTGTGTAGCTAGGCTCCTGTTCCTGTTTCCCTGCTCCTGTTCTGTATTCTAGTTTGGATTTCCCATATATGACCCCTAGCTTGTTTCTGGACCTCGTTGTATTGCCTGTGACCCCTGACCTCGGCTCGTTATCTGGTATCGCTGCTTGCTGCCGGCTCTTGACCTTTTGCCTGGATCTCTCATTGCTGTGTCTACTTCGCTACCCCAGGGTTCTCCCCAGTCAGCGCACACTACACGACCCTCCGTTGTCTGCAGCCAAGTCTGTCCCCACCACTAGGGGCTCCAGCGAACACCAGACTTCGGAGTAGACTCCGGGTTTTGTCGTGCTGACTGAAGGAGTTCCTAACATTATAACTGGCCCAAAATAAAGACGATCCTATTTTCCACCGATGGAACCCAGTCCGGCTCAAGTCCTAGCAGGGCAGATCCAAGTTGTGTCGCAGATGGTTCAGGATCTTTCACACAGGCTTTCTGCTCAGGAAGAAGCCACCAAGGCCTCACAAGCAACTCCAGCACCTGAGCCAAAGTTAAATCTTCCGGACCGGTTCTCTGGAGATAGAGCCTTATTCCCGAAATTTCAAGGAGGGCTGCAAGCTGTATTTCCGTCTCAGGCCCCGCTCCTCGGGCTCGGAGCAACAGAGGGTCGGCATTATCATCTCCTTACTCCAAGGCGATCCCCAATCCTGGGCGTTCAGTCTGACTCCTGTTAATCCAGCTCTGCAGTCCGTAGACGCCTTCTTCAACGCACTTGGTCTCTTATATGATGACCCAGATAGGGTGGCCTCGGCCGAGTCCCACCTAAGAGCGCTGAAACAGGGACGGCGGACAGCGGAAGAATATTGTGCGGAGTTCCGACGTTGGTCGGTCGACAGTCAGTGGAATGACCCCGCACTACGGAGTCAGTTCCGGCTTGGGCTCTCGGAGCAGATAAAGGACTCCTTAGTCCAGTATCCTTCATCATCTTCCTTGGAGGCCTTAATGCAATTAGTTATTAAAATTGACCGCAGGATCAAGGAAAGAAGGTCCGAGAAGGAGGCCGCCTCAAAATCCTGGTCCTCTCCAGCCGTCTACCCAGTTCCTCAGGATTTACCAGAGCCCATGCAGTTAGGGGCTTATCGCCTGTCCCCTGAGGAGAAATCCAGGCGGCGGTCACTGGGGCTATGTCTCTATTGTGGCAATAAAGGCCATCTCCTGCGTAGCTGCCCTAACAAGGCGGGAAAAGACCAGGCCTAGGAGTGAAGGAGGAGGTACGCCTAGGTCTCCAGATGGTCTCTTCCAAGAATTCTGTCTTAATCCCTGCTCGGATCATGTATGGTAATGGATCCGTTTCTATCCCTGCCTTTCTTGACAGTGGGGCAGCCGGAAATTTTTGGGATATAAACTTTGCCAAGACTCTTGGTATTCCGTCCGTAAACTTGGACTCGGAAATCACGGTCTGTGGACTGGACGGTAGACCGTTAACTGACGGAAGGATCTCATATCAAACGTCTCCTCTGCAACTTATGGTGGGTGCTCTCCATTCTGAAGTCCTCTCGTTCTTTCTGATTCCCTGTTCCTCTGTACCATTGATCCTCGGGCATCCCTGGCTTCAACTTCACAACCCTCACATAGATTGGAGCACGGGGGAGATCATACGATGGAGTAAGGCTTGTTCTTCAACTTGTCTTGCTCTTCCTCTCCGGATTGTTCAGCCTTGTCCTGAATCTCTTCCATTGCCTTATCGTGAATTCCACGACGTGTTCTCGAAAAAAGAAGCAGACTCTCTACCCCCACACCGTAGCTACGATTGCTCCATTGATTTGGTTCCGATTGCCAAGCTTCCTAAGGGAAGATTATATGCCTTGTCCATTCCTGAGACTAAATCTATGGATGACTATGTGGAGGAAAACCTACGTAAGGGATTCATTCAACCATCCAAATCACCCGTAAGAGCGGGTTTCTTTTTTGTGGCAAAAAAAGATGGGAGCCTCCGGCCGTGCATAGACTATAGGGGTCTAAATGGGATTACCGTGAAAAATACCTATCCGTTGCCACTCATCTCCGTGCTTTTTGATCAGCTCAAATTAGCCACGATATTCTCCAAGTTCGATCTGCGGGGGGCATATAATCTGGTTCGAATCAAAAAGGGCGATGAGTGGAAGACGGCCTTCAACACTCACTCAGGCCATTATGAATATCGGGTCATGCCCTTCAGCCTATGTAACGCCCCCGCAGTGTTTCAAGATTTTATTAACGATGTCCTGCGAGAATTCCTGGGGAGATTCGTTGTAGTGTATCTTGACGACATCTTGATTTATTCCCAGTCACTGGAGCAACACTGTACTCATGTCAGACAGGTACTTCTGAAACTCCGCCAGCACTGCCTCTTCGCTAAACTCGAGAAATGCGAGTTTGAAGTCACTCAGGTCACATTCCTCGGATATGTCATCTCTCCTCGTGGCTTCTCCATGGATCCCAGTAAAGTACAGGCAGTTCTCGATTGGATCCGGCCAAGCAATCTTAATGCCATTCAGAGGTTTTTAGGATTCGCTAATTACTATAGGCGATTCATCCGGTCATTCTCTGTATTAGTGGCTCCAATTACAGCCCTTACCCGAAAAGGGGCCGATAGCATTAATTGGTCCTCTACTGCTTTAACGTCTTTTCAGGAGTTAAAAGAGGCTTTCATCTCTGCACCTGTCCTCCGACACCCCAATCCAGAGTTACCCTTTATTATCGAAGTGGACCCCTCTGATGTCGGGACCGGTGCTATCCTTTCTCAGAAAGATCTCAATGATCACTGCCTGCACCCCTGTGCATTTTTCTCCAGGAAATTTTCCTCCGCTGAGACCCACTACGACGTTGGAAATAGGGAGTTGCTGGCAATCAAGTGGGCATTTGAAGAGTGGCGCCACTGGCTAGAGGGAGCTAATCATGTTGTTACAGTATATACCGACCACAAAAATCTACAGTATATTCAATCTGCCAAGATTGTGAACTCCAGACAAGCCCGGTGGGTCCTCTTCTTCTCCCGTTTCAATTTTACCATTACCTTCCGGCCCGGATCCAAGAACATTAAAGCGGACGCCTTGTCTAGCAGTTTTATCGCCTCTCATCCTTCCCTCGCAGAAACCACTTTCATTATTCAGGCATCCAAAGTAGTCCTTGGCCTAACTCAGGATCTTGGCACAATCCTCCGTGATCTCCAACAGTTGGCACCATCAGCTACTCCCAGGGGTAAATTATTCATACCAGATTATCTGAGGAGGACGGTCCTCACCGAATGTCATGATAATAAAACCTCAGGTCACCCTGGAGTATCCAAGACATTGGAACTTCTGTCTCGTTCCATCTGGTGGCCTTCCTTGTCAGCGGATACCAAAGAGTTTGTGTTATCTTGTGAAACCTGTGCCAGGAATAAGTCTTCTCGCAAACTTCCTGCAGGGCCTCTTATGCCACTGTCCGTTCCAGCGAGACACTGGACCCACATATCGATGGACTTCATCGTGGAATTACTGCGCTCATCCAGCTTTAACACCATCTGGGTGATAGTAGACCGATTTAGTAAGATGGCACATTTCATCCCTCTTGTAGGATTGCCATGTGCTAAAACCTTGGCATCTCTATTCATTCAGCACGTTTTCAAGCTCCATGGACTTCCTGTTAACATTGTCTCTGACCGCGGCTCCCAATTTGTAGCCACATTCTGGAGAGCATTCTGTGCCCGATTAGGAATCAAACTCTGTCTTTTTTCAGGGTATCACCCACAGTCCAACGGACAAACGGAGAGGGTTAATCAATCCCTTGAGCAATTTCTCCATTTATATGTAACTAAATACCATAGTGATTGGGCTGCTCTGCTTCCATGGGCAGAGTTCGCCTACAACAACTCGTGCCATTCGTCTACTCTGGTATCGCCATTCTTCTGTAACCTCGGATTCCATCCTCGGTCCAACTCGCTGGAAGTCTCGAATCAAGCTAAATCTAGTTCTTCGATTTCTTATCTGTGCCGGATATGGAGAAAGGTTCACCTTGCCCTCAAACAAGCTTCGTTTAAGTCTAAGCATTATGCTGATCAGCATTGTGGACCATGTCCTTTCAAGGTCGGGGACAAGGTGTGGCTGTCTACCCGTAACATTAAACTTAAGCAACCTTGTAGGAAGTTAGGTCCTAGGTTTATTGGACCCTTCTCCATTATTAAACAGATTAATCCTGTGGATTTCAAGTTGAAACTTCCTCCTTCACTCAAGATTCCTAACACATTCCATTGTTCCTTGTTGAAAGCAGTCACATGGTCACATAAATTCAGACCACATCAATTGCACAGGCCTCGTCCTGTCTCAGTCAGAGGACACCAAGAGTTTATTGTTGAAAAAATCCTAGACTCCAAAAAGGTGCAAAGTCAAATCCACTTTTTGGTCCACTGGAAGGGCTACGGCCCGGAGGAACGGTCTTGGGTGCCGCAAAAGCATCTACATGCTAACCAACTCATTAAGAACTTTTTTAAAAAGTATCCTGGGAAACCTGGAAGTCGGGGTGCATTGACCCCTCCTCAAGGGGGGGTACTGTTACGAGCCGCGGCTCCCCGACGGGCCGCCGCGGCTCGCTTCCGGCTCTCCCAGACGCCCCGGCCGTCTCCATGACGACCGGGGTGTCACTTCCGCCTCTGACATCCCGGTTGCCTAGGCAACAACCGGGACGCTGTAATCCGGAGGCCGCAGCGCCCGGCCAGCAGGCTGACACCCGGGCACATACCAGCAGGGAAAGGTAGGGCTATTTATGCTTATGATGTAGACTCTGGTGAGAGTCTTTCTGATTTTTATTTATTGGTGCTGTCTTGTGATTTTCCTCAGGGCAGTGATTATGCAGTGGGAGGGGTTTTATTACTATGACTCCTATTGGCTCTCCTTGCTATTTAAGGCAATGAGGACTTAGCCTCATTGGCAGTTATAGCTTCCTGTGTAGCTAGGCTCCTGTTCCTGTTTCCCTGCTCCTGTTCTGTATTCTAGTTTGGATTTCCCGTATATGACCCCTGGCTTGTTTCTGGACCTCGTTGTATTGCCTGTGACCCCTGACCTCGGCTCGTTATCTGGTATCGCTGCTTGCTGCCGGCCCTTGAACTTTTGCTTGGATCTCTCATTGCTGTGTCTACTTCGCTACCCCAGGGTTCTCCCCAGTCAGCGCACACTACACGACCCTCCGTTGTCTGCAGCCAAGTCTGTTCCCACCACTAGGGGCTCCAGCGAACACCAGACTTCGGAGTAGACTCCGGGTTTTGTCGTGCTGACTGAAGGAGTTCCTAACACCTACATGGAGAAAATATCAACAGTTTAAAATACTGACAAGGAGAAAATACCAACACTATAAATACTTACAAGGATAAAATAACAACACAGATAAAATCCGATAGTGTGATTGATGACAG
Source organism: Mixophyes fleayi (assembly GCF_038048845.1). Taxonomy (NCBI): domain Eukaryota; kingdom Metazoa; phylum Chordata; class Amphibia; order Anura; family Limnodynastidae; genus Mixophyes; species Mixophyes fleayi. The sequence continues at coordinate 191,004,247 of NC_134404.1, read as the reverse complement.
TGAAAATGCAGAAGCCACAGTGCCGACATTAAATGGCAATGCAAGCGGGTCCGGCAGCTATACAGCTGGCCCGCTGTGTCCTGCAGTGCACCAATGTAAAATGTAAAGAAATAACACCCCTCATTAAAACTACAACATTATTAAAAAATAACAACACCCAAACATACTTAACAACTCTGTTCATCATTCTTCTTTCCAATCCATTTTTGTAAACTTTTAATCTAAAGTGAGTGATGATAAAAAAAAAATTCCAAAAGATATGTAAAAACAAATCTTGTCTGGCAGCTTGACCCCCAAAATAATCCCGCAACATGTTTGGCAAAACAAGAAAAAGGGTTCCCGAGACATGCAACAGCTTCTGAATAGAGAAACAACCTGCCACAGAATGAAATTCTGTCTGACAGCGTGGGATAAAACATCCCTGATGACGGCATTAGGGTCAGGGATGCCTGTCTGACAGCGTGGGATAAAACATCCCTGATGACGGCATTAGGGTCAGGGATGCCGTTGTCAGGGACACTTATTCCCATGCAGTCCCAGGGTCAGAAATGCATCCACAGGTTATAAAGAGACCTAGGGGTAAATGTATCATGGTCCGTTTTTTCAACTCGCTGGAAATCGGCGAGTTTACAGCTAAAATTTAAAGCAGCGCTGGCTTGTAAAGGCAAGTGTGCAGCAGCTCCGTTTCGCCATCGCTGTCCTATACAGCAGCCGCGGCACTGTCTAAGAAGCGTCTGCGACGGTGCTGTATACAATACAGCACCGCCGCAGACGCTTCTTTGACAGCGCCGCGGCTGCTGTATAGGACAGTGGCCACTTAGTTAGCGCAGGGGGGGGTTTCTAGAGACTCAGAAACCCCCCCTGCATGCGCCACTGTTTATATACATTACCTCATCAACCTACACTACTTCAAGATAACAAAAACCCCTTTATGATATATTTACTCACAAAAATGTCTCAATATTACAAATTTGCTTTGAAAATATAAAAAACATGCACAAAGGTTTTTACAAACAACAAAAAATATTTGTTAAATTAAAATAAACAAATTTAACAATTAACAAAATTGTATAAATTATAAATATTTGTTTTATCATCTCAAGATATTTTGTTATTATTTGTTATTAATTTTTTTTTCTTTTCAATTTTCTTAACAATATTGTGCAGGGGGAATATTTCTTTTGCACCTAGAAAAATAATAATTTAAAGACTACCATTTAACATCACAACATTATTATATATTGCAAAAATATCTTTGCTCGATGGGGGGTATTCAATTGGGATTGCCGAAAATCCTGCGGTCTGCGCACGATTACCGTTATTACGGTAATCGTGCGCGGAAAGACCGTTAATACGGTAATTTACTCGCTGGATTTCAGCTCGCAGCTCCCTGAGATTACCGTATTAGCGGTATTAGTTTTTCCGTGCTCGAACCCGCGGACAATTGAATACCCCCTAAGGGTGTAGTTGGTTCCCACATGTGTCTAGCTCTGTAGAGTTCAGAGGTGCTACATTAATAGAAATTAACTGAAACATTCATCTTAGTGTGAACACAGTACTAGCCAGAGGACTGCATTTTGGAGGCACATGCAGATATATTGTGGGGGATTTCTTTTCAACAAACACTTATTAATCCCATGAAGTCAAACACCTGTAAAATAGCAACTTTTGCCTAGGCCTAGACATTGGCGTATTTGGTAAAGTTATTACATTGAGATATATATTGCAGAATCACCAGCTGCATTCACACACAGGCACGGGGATCATTTTTACAGGTCATTCATAAGCATCTTTGGCATACTTGCCAACTCTCCCGGAATGTCCGGGAGACTCCCGCATTTTGCGAGAGTCTCCCGGACTCCCGGGCGAGTGTGGCAATCTCCCGAATTCTGCCCACTTCACTAGGAAGTGCCCACTTCCTAGTGAAGTGGGCAGAATTAGATCCCAAACGCCGCGATTCCCGATGAATCGCGGCGTTTAGCCCCGCCCCCCGCTGGCAAATGACGCAATTTGCGTCATGACGTCACAGGGGGCGGGGCCGAAATGACGCGATTTTGGCCGCCCCGCCCCCTCACGCCCCCCTCCACTGGCTGGCTCCCGGAAGGGAGCTGAAGAAAGTAGGTAAGTATGATCTTTGGTAATTAAATTGCCATTGCAAGAGGAATCCCTTTTGAGGATAAAAGAGCAATTTTCTAACATAGCTATTTTTTTCCGCATGTTATAGGGTCAATGGATGGTACACATGTAGCCCTTGTACCACTGATAAGAAATGAGTCCATCTTTCGTAACCAGAAACATTATTATTCCATCAATGTACAGGTTATATTTGATGCATCTCTCTCATCCATAGCCTGTTTGCTGATTATTCAGGAGGTGCCCATGACTCTGTCACTATGAAGTAATTAGGGATATGGCAAGGAATATCTGAGAGGCAAGGTAAAATGCATGGCTATCAAGAAAGTATATTCTGCTCATTCACACAGTCCATGTTGCCTGTAAAATGTTTTGGCTACAATTAGAACCTGAATGCATTAAACTACATACAGGGTCATTTCTGCAACATTTCTCAATGTATGGAATCAAAGTTTTACTTTTTGACAATTGGGCTGTATTAGGAGTATTGTTAATGTTCACAAAGAAAACACAACAAGAAATGATCTTATCATTAGGCCCAGCACACGGAAGCACAGAAAGCAGTAAAAGGTTTTTAATATGTAATTTCAAAGTCTTTGTGCCAGCTGTGCTAAAAGTCAGTATACCAACAAATATAGTGCTGGCAACACTTGGTTTTTTAAATAATGTCCTTTTAATTTGTTAACCAGTTCACCAATTAATTTGTCATTAAATAAATTTCACTATGGCGCCCAGTAATTCACTGTTTGACCCCTACTTCTGATAACAAAGCCAACACAGCAAGCGTCGGTCTTAGCCCCTTGTGTGTTTGAAAATGTACTAAATGTGGACACTACTAATTTTTTATTGTTTGGATTATGATATAAATTCTTAGTTGCATGTGGGATAATGGCCCCTTTTTTAATAGCTTTATTTATTTAAGGTTCAGCAGAAAACCACAAGGTAGTGACAACAAAAATACAGCAGTGTGTATCCAAACATTTCAATGTCAAGTAGTACCACCGATATTAAAGCTTATAAGCATTTTCTTCCAGTTTTACACAAATGGAAATGGAGGCAGTGTTGGTTCTGATTTGTTCCCAATCATTGTCATCCAATGTCTCCCAAAGATCTGCCTCCCAAGCCCACTCATGAGAGTCACTGTTCCCCGTGCCAGAGGCTTTAAGTTCCCAATATAGAAGGGATATAAGACCTTAAGTTGAAGATTGCCTAAGGGAAAGTGGCTCAAAACATGTCAATGCCCTGGGAGTTATGTGTGTCTTTTTAGTAGAGTTAAAAATTTGTAGTTGGAGATATTGAAAAATATTTTGTTAGGGAGAGCAAATTTTGTTTGTAAGTCAACAAATGAAGGGAAGGATGCATCTTTAGTAATACCAAATTCTGGCCTACCTCCAGGGTTCAAATGATGAGGAAATACATCCAGATGGAAATTTTGGGTTGTCATAGAGTGGTCTAATCGGGCCCGGGTTGGATCAAATTTAAACTTCAGATTTGTGAGATCCCAGACAGACAGCATGTGAGCCACAATTACTCGTCGTCTGAATTTGGTAATGATGTCATCTTGTGCACCCCTTTGTGATGTATCAATCTGTGTCTTGAGTTCTATTCAAAAAAATGTAAACAATAAAATATAAAACATTAGCAAAGATGTGGGCAAGGAACTTCAGCAAGAAATATCATGTAAAGCAGGGCCTACAGGGTGGGGAAGCAGAAAAAAACTTGCAAACCTAGACCAGTATTGCTCCATTCTTTCAATTCAAAGGTGGGAGAGTGATCTAATCCACAGGCAGCCAGATGTGCCAATGTATCTGTTGAGGAAATAATAATAATCAAACTGCCACAAATCACCCTACTACTAGTTAAGTGACCAGAACCTGATGTGGACAAGAGCTTCACCTATAGCAACCCCCATTCTCATGGAACCAGATGAGAATTAATATTGTTAAGAGCTTCACCTATAGCAACCTCCATTCTCATGGAACCAGATATGTATACCAGTACTTGCCTGTCCCCAGGACTTCATTTCGAGTAGTGGTAATTTAACTGAAGTAGGTGGGCACCACAGAGGGCTTGATAGTTAGATACAGAGCACAGAGCACAGGTTTCTATGGCAACAGGGTTGCAGGATGTTACTGGACCAGGTAAAGCAGATACACTGAGATGCAATAGGAAAAAGTACTAACTTCCGCTAATAGTACAGCTTGTCACAAGTAGAGCTGTCACATCTATAACAACAGATTAAAGGATTAGCTGTAAAGTCAGTCATGGCCTAAGTGGAGATGGCGCTGGAGATTAACACACACACAGTGAAGTGGAAAGTACAGAGGAAAGGATACACTATATATCACTAGTCACAGGAAAATGAGATGGATTCAAAAACCATGTAAAACAGCCGCCCAAGGTATCAATATGCATAGTCAGGGTCACAAGCAAATAGGCCAATCCAGGCAGTGATCAGGAGTGGGCGGGTCACAAGCAAGTCAAATATGATTTTCTAAATTTGACTCAAAGTCACCATTCAGTATAAAAAATTATTTTCCTCACATTTTTCAAAATAGACCATAGCAGTTAATTCCCAAAATTAGAGAGAGAGAGAGAGAGAGAGAGACATACTGTACATATACATATACATGCAGATATATATTCAGTGGTCAAAGTGAGGGTAAGGAAATTTGTATGTATTGGCTAGAGATGAGCGGGCTCGGATTGAGCTAATCCGAGCCCACCCGAACAGTGCGGATCCGTCGGGATCCGAGCACTGTTCGGGTATTTACGGTGGGCAAAAGAACTGAAAACGAGGGTATGACGTCCAAGTCTCGCGAGACTCGGATTCCATAAATTCCCCGCTTGCGGCCGCCATCTTCAGTCGGGCTCAGATCATTGAAGAGGGGGGTTGTAGTTTGGTGCTCCTGTGTCCTGTGCCCTGTCACTCTGTCCTGCTTAATCAAGTGGTTTTACTTAGTCCTGTGCTCTGTCCTGCTGATCAGTCCAGTGGTGCTTGGTCCTGTGCTCTGTCCTGCTTATCAGTCCAGTGGTGCTTTGTCCAGTGCTCTGTCCAGCTGAGTCCAGTGGTGCTGTGTCCTGTGCTCTATCCTGCTGAGTCCAGTGGTGCTTTGTCCAGTGCTCTGTCCTGCTGAGTCCAGTGGTGCTGTGTCCTGTGCTCTGTCCTGCTGAGTCCAGTGGTGCTGTGTCCTGTGCTCTGTTCTGCTAAGGCCATTGTTATTTAAAAATTATTAAAAAGTTATAAAAAAATAAAAAAAAAATTATAAAAAAATTATACAAAAATAATTTAAAAAAATTATAAAAAAAGTATACAAAAATAATTAAAAAAAATTATAAAAATAGTCTATAAAAATTTCTACTGCAATATATAAATACGTTCACTGTTCCTGCAGTCAAAAAATATTAGTACTGCAATATATAAATACGTTCACTGTTCCTGCAGTCAAGAAATATTACTACCGCAATATATAAATACGTTCACTGTTCCTGCAGTCAAAAATATTAGTACTTCAATATATAAATACGTTCACTGTTCCTGCAGTCAAGATATATTAGTACTGCAATATATAAATACGTTCACTGTTCCTGCAGTCAAGAAATATTAGTACTGCAATATTTAAATACGTTCACTGTTCCTGCAGTCAAGAAATATTAGTACTGCAATATATAAATACGTTCACTGTTCCTGCAGTCAAGAAATATTAGTACTGCAATATTTAAATACGTTCACTGTTCCTGCAGTCAAGAAATGTTAGTACTGCAATATTTAACTACGTTCACTGTTCCTGCAGTCCAGAAATATTAGTACTGCAATATATAAATACGTTCACTGTTCCTGCAGTCAAGAAATATTAGTACCAGAGATTAAACTACGTTCACTGTTCCTGCAGTTCAGAAATATTAGTACCAGATAGAGATGAGCGGGCTCGGATATCTGAAATCCGAGCCCACCCGATCGTTGCCGATCCGAGCCGGATCCGAGACAGATCCGGGTATTCCCGCCAATTGCAAAACTGAAACCGAGGCTCTGAGTCATAATCCCGCTGTCGGATCTCGCGAAACTCGTATTCTATAAATTCCCCGCTAGCCGCCGCCATCTTCGCTCGGGCATTGATCAGGGTAGAGGGAGGTTGTGTTAGGTGGTCCTCTGTCCTGCTATATCTCGTGCTGTGCTGTGCTGTGCTGTTCAATTCTGTGCTGTGCTGTGCTGTGCTGTGTTCTGCTCAGTCCAGTGGTGCTGTGTCCTGTGCTCTGTCCTTCTGAGTTCAGTGGTGCTGCTGGGTCCTGTGCTGTGTCCTGTTCAGGCCAGTGGTGCTGTGTCCTGTGCTCTGTCCTTCTAAGGGCATTGTTATTTCCCCATTATTCCCAAGTTATAAAAAATTTTTAAAAAAGTTATAAAAAAAAGAAATTAAAAAAAAATATCCAAAAACAATCCTGCAGTATAAGTCCATTGGTACTGCAATATTACAAAGTTCACTGATTCAGCAGTATAAGTCCAGTGGTACTGCTATATTACAAAGTTCACTGATTCTGCAGTATAAGTCCAGTGGTACTGCAATATTACAAAGTTCACTGATTCAGCAGTATAAGTCCAGTGGTACTGTTATATTACAAAGTTCACTGATTCAGCAGTATAAGTCCAGTGGTACTGCAATATTACAAAGTTCACTGATTCTGCAGTATAAGTCCATTGGTACTGCTATATTACAAAGTTCACTGATTCAGCAGTATTATTCCAGTGGTACTGCTATATTACAAAGTTCACTGATTCAGCAGTATAAGTCCATTGGTACTGCTATATTACAAAGTTCACTGATTCAGCAGTATAATTCCAGTGGTACTGCTATATTACAAAGTTCACTGATTTAGCAGTATAAGTCCAGTGGTACTGCTATATTACAAAGTTCACTGATTCAGCAGTATAATTCCAGTGGTACTGCTATATTACAAAGTTCACTGATTCAGCAGTATAAGTCCATTGGTACTGCTATATTACAAAGTTCACTGATTCAGCAGTATAATTCCAGTGGTACTGCTATATTACAAAGTTCACTGATTTAGCAGTATAAGTCCAGTGGTACTGCTATATTACAAAGTTCACTGATTCAGCAGTATAATTCCAGTGGTACTCTCCTGTGCCGCATATAATTTTTAAAGGCTTTGCCGAGTGTGTGTGGCTTAGGGGTACGCTCTCTTGTGCTACATATAATTGGAAAACAAAAATTTGGAGGATAAAGTAAGGAAAGATCAAGACCCACTTCCTCCTAATGCTGAAGCTGCTGCCACTAGTCATGACATAGACGATGAAATGCCATCAACGTCGTCTGGCAAGCCCGATGCTCAATATCCTAGTACAGGGCATGTAAAATCCAAAAAGCCCAAGTTCGACGCTTCGACGCTGTCTGTCTTACACATACTTGATGGGATCTCAATGATGAATGCTCTGTACCATGGTCGTCTAAAACAAGAGTTATTGACGTGCTATAACTACTGTAGTTTTTATAAATTATTAACACTACACAAGTTGGAGGAGGTATTGTGGCCCCGGTACCAAATTGGGTACCGGGATCCACTCCACTATGCAGTCCAGATAGAGGCGTATCAGATATTAAACAACGTTGACTGTTGCTGCCAAATCATAAATTAATGAAAAAGACCTGTCATCGTCAAAAACAAGAGGTATTGACACGCTCGAACTACACCCTGTATATGCTGCAGAGGATGTAGGAGCAGGCAGCTGTGCAGTGGAATTCAGACCATTTGAAGGCGGAGGTATTGTGGCCCTGGTACCAAATTGTGTACCGGGACCACTGCACTATGCAGTCCAGAAGGCTACCTCGGTGAAACGTTTTGGACTAAAAACAATATTGTGAGGTGTGAGGTGTTCAGAATAGACTGGGAATTAGTGGAAATGATTGTTATTGAATGTTATTGAGGTTAATAATAGCGTAGGAGTGAAAATAAACCAAAAAACTTGGTTTTAACACTTTTTATGTTTTTTTTCAAAATAAATCCGAATCCAAAACCTTAAATCTGAACCAAAACCTTTCGTCAGGTGTTTTGCGAAACAAATCCGATCCCAAAACCTCAAGCAAATCCAAATCCAAAACACAAAACACGAGACACCAAAAGTGGCCGGTGCACATCCCTAGTACCAGAGATTAAACTATAATGGAGTACAAAAATTTGGAGGATAAAGTAGGGAAAGATCAAGAACCATTTCCTCCTAATGCCGAAGCTGCTGCCACTAGTCATGACATAGACGATGAAATGCCATCAACGTCGTCTGCCAAGGGCGATGCCCAATCTCCTAGTAGAGGGCATGTTAAATCCAAAAAGCCAAAGTTCACTAAAATTAGCAAAAAAAGAAAATTGAAATCATCTGAGGAGAAACGTAAACTTGCCAATATGCCATTTACGACACGGAGTGGCAAGGAACGGCTTAGGCCCTGGCCCATGTTCATGACTAGTGGTTCAGCTTCACCCAAGGATCTAAGCCCTCCTCCCCCCCCCTCTAAAAAATTTAAGAGAGTTATGCTGTCATCAACAACACAGCAAACAACTCTCCCTTCTAAAGAGATGGCATCATAAATCCCCAAGGCGAGTCCAAGGGTGTTGGTGGTTGCGAAGCCTGACCTTCCCATCACTGTACGGGAAGAGGTGGCTCCTTCCACCATTTGCAGCACGCCCTCTGCATATGCTGGAAGGATCACCCACAGTCCACTTACAGATTTGGCTAATAAAGGTGTCAATGTTGTACACCGGGAGGAGGATATTGATGTAGCTGGCGCTGAGGAGGAACTTGAAGAGGAGGATGCTGATGTGGTTATCCTAAATGAGGCACCAGGGGGGAAACAGTTGTTGTCCATGGGATGAAAAAGCCAATCGTCATGCCTGGGCAGAAGACCAAAAAATCCACCTCTTCGGTCTGGAGTTATTTCTATCCCAATCCGGACAACAAATGTATGGCCATATGTACCTTATGTAAAGCTCAAATAAGCAGGTAAGGATCTTGGCCACCTAGGGACATCCTCCCTTATACGTCACCTGAAGAACCTTCATAATTCAGTGTTTAGTTCAGGACCTGTGGCTAGGACCGTCAGCAGTCCAGGGACACCTAAATCCCTTGGTCCTGTTGTATACACACCAGCAACACCCTCCTCGTCAATTTCCTCAACGATCTCAATCAGAGATAATCCTGCAGGCCATGTCACCGGCATGACTGAGTCCTCTTCAAACCGGGATTCTTCCGGAGGATCCTGCAGCGGTACGCCTACTACTGCCACTGCTGCTGTTGCTGCTGGTAGTCGGTCATCTTCCCAGAGGGGAAGGCGTAAGAACGCTACGTCTTTCACCAAACAGTTGACCGTACAACAGTCGTTTGCCATGAGCACGAAGTACGACAGTAGTCATCCTATGGCAAAGCGGATAACTGCGGCCGTAACAGCTATGTTGGTGTTAGACGTGCATCCGGTGTCCGCCATCAGTGGAGTGGGATTTAAACGGTTGATGGAGGTATTGTGTCCCCGGTACCAAATCTCGTCGAGATTCCACTTCACTAGGCAGGCGATACCCGGGATGTACAGAGAAGTTAGAAAAAGTGTCCTCATTGCTCTGAAAAATATGGTTGTACCCACTGTCCACTTAACCACGGACATGTGGACAAGTGGTTCAGGGCAAACTAAGGACTATATGACTGTGACAGCCCACTGGGTAGATGCATCGCCTTCCGCAGCAACAGCAGCAGCTGCATCAGTAGCAGCATCTCCACAACGCCTGCTCGTTCCAAGGCAGGCAACGTTGTGTATCACCGGTTTTAATAAGAGGCACAACGCTGACAACCTCTTAGAGAAACTGAGGGAAATAATCTCGCAGTGGCTTACCCCACTTAGACTCTCCTGGGGATTTGTGGTGTAAGACAACGCCAGTAACATTGTGCGGGCATTACATATGGGCAACTTCCAGCACGTCCCATGTTTTGCCCACACAATAAATTTGGTGGTGCAGCATTACCTGAAGAGTGACAGGGGTGTGCAGGATATGCTTGCGGTGGCCCGCAAAATTGCTGGACACTTTTGGCATTCTGCCAGTGCCTCCCGCAGACTCCAGCAACATCAAAAAAGCATGAACCTGCCCTGCCATCACCTCAAACAAGTGGTTGTGACGCGCTGGAACTCCACCCTCTATATGCTGCAGAGGATGGAGGAGCAGCAAAAGGCCATTCAAGCCTACACAGCCACCTACGACATAGGGATGAGGACGACATCTTGCCTCAGTTTAGTTTGTACAGGGAGAGATGAATTGCTTTTTAGGTGTGGGGGCCCAAACAAACCAATCATTTCAGCCACAGTTGTTTGGTAGGCCCTGTCGCTGAAATGATTGGTTTGTTAAAGTGTGCATGTCCTATTTCAACAACATAATTCCCAAGGACAATTCCATCTTGCACCTCTTTTCTTTCTTTGCCAGCTCATTTTGTGGGGGTCCAAACAAACCAATCATTTCAGCCACAGTTTTGTAGACCCTGTCGCTGAAATGATTGGTTTGTTAAAGTGCGCATGTCCTATTTCAACAACATCAGGGTGGGTGGGAGGGCCCAAGGACAATTCCAGCTTGCACCTGTTTTTTGGCCATTATGTGCTCTTTGGGGCCTAGTTTTTCAAACTGCCATCCTGTCTGCCACTGCAGTGCCACTCCTAGATGGGCCACGTGTTTGTGCCGCCCACTTGTGTCGCTTAGCTTAGACATCAAGCTACCTTGGTGCAACCTTTTGGACTAAAAACAATATTGTGAGGTGTGAGGTGTGAGGTGTTCAGAATAGACTGGAAATTAGTTTAAATGAATGTTATTGAGGTTAATAATAGTGTAGGAGTGAAAAAAAAAAATAATAATGGATTTTAGCACTTTTTATGCTTTTTTAAAATAAAATCAGAACCCAAAACCCGAAATCAGAACCAAAACCTTTCGTGGGGTGTTTTGGCAAAACAAATCAGAACCCAAAACCTCAATCTAATCAGAACCCAAAACCCAAAACACCAAAAGTGGCCGGTGCTGGGGGCCAATATTAGAACATTAGATTTTTTTAAACAATATAGTATAATATAAAATATATCACATGGTGCAAGGTGAATCACCCTGTATCCAGCAGTCTCTCCCCTGTGTCCCTCTAGGTTTCCCTCATGACTCCTTTGCTGCTTCACCTTTCCTTAACGTCTCCTGTGTTCCTATATCTCTCATGTCTCCTTTGTGTATTTAAATTTTCACCCATATCCCTTGTGTCCCTACAATTTTCCCTAATGTCTCCATTTGTTTCTATAGTTCCTCCATGTATACATTATCCTTTTCCTTATCAGTTTCCTTTGTTTTGTTGTAACATGGCGTTTCTGATTGGGTGAGGAACCCCTTTCTTTGTTGTTTGTAGCGCAAAATACTAATTTACTTTTCAATAATTAAATGTTGCTGCTATGTTGAGTTATGCTATTCTGTATTGTTTGAATCGGTTAATGTCTTTTTCAAGTATGTACAGTATCCAGGTATCTACTTGGAGTTGATGAATATAATAATATGCATAGTTTATTTATATGGTTAATAGTACTTGTAATCTAGAGAACTGAAATACTAATGTCCTGCCCGGGCACTATGGGGATAGAAACTGGTGTTTGTGCTGGATAACCATTCAAACAAGTTATAAATATGGGTTCTGTATTGTATTACTTCTGCCAGTCATTTATACAGGTGCATACAACTGTTTAACAGGCCATATTACATGGGATTTAAACAAAAATTGAATCCCCATGAAAAACGGCCTCACAAAGAAACAAGGTACCAACCCCCCTTGCAACACTGAACCATCAAAACAAAGAGATATCACATGGAATGTTAACAAAGTGCATACCGTATATCATCATGTGTTAATTATTATTATAATTATTATTATTATTATTATTATTATTATTATTATTATTAACAAAAAAAGGAGGTGGGCAAGATATTGTCTTATAGGAAAATACCTTGGTATTGTCCACTTTAAAAGCCTAGTAGTTAAATGTGCTGCTAAGAGCAGCAGAGTAGGGGAGTTGCACTGGTGGTGTGGGAAGATGTAGTTAAAGCTTTTACCCACTCCCACTGGTGAGCACTTCAACTCTGGTCCTCAAGCACACACATGATGCAAATTCTGCTTATGCTTCATGCAGTTTCCTACAATCCCTCGTTGTTCTTGCCATCCCATGTCCCTACACCCCCAAAGACCTGATATTTTACATGAGACAGCAGAATATCAAACAGAGTGGGGAGAAGAAGTGACGATACATTTCTGGTACATACGTCTTCACTTAAAGCACTGCAAATATACACTGATCAGCCACAACTTTAAAATCACCTGACTGATATTGTGTAGTTCCCCTTATGCTGCAATAATAGCTCTGACGCATCGAGATAGGGACTCCACAAGACCTCTAAAGGTGTCCTATTTTATCTGGTACCAAGACGCTAGCAGCAGATCCTTTAAATCCTGTAAGTTGCGAGGTGGGGCCTTCATGGCTCGGACTTGTTTTTAAAGCACATCCCCCAAATAATAAATATGATTGAGATCTGGGGAATTTGGATGCCCAGTCAACACCTTAAATTCTCTGTCATGTTCTTCAAACCACTCCTGACCAATAATGCAGCATGGCAGGACACACTATCCTACTGAAAAAGGACACTGCCATCAGGGAATACTGTTGCCATGAAGGGGTGTACTTGGTCTGCAGCAATATTTAGTTAGGTGGTAAGTATCAAAGTAACATCCACATGAATGCTAGGACCAAAAGTTTTCCAGCAGAACATTGTCCAGAGCATCATACTACCTCATCTGGCTTGCTTTCTTCCCATAGTTTATCCTGGTGCCCTCTCTTCCCCAGTTTTACCTGTACCCAGCCATACACATGGTGTAAATGCAATCATGATTTATCAGACCAGGCCACCTTCTTCCATTGCTACATGGTCCAGGACTGGTGCTCATGTGCCTATTGTAGGTACTCTCTGCGGTGGACAGGTGTCAACATGTGCACTCTTACTGGTCTGCTGCTACGCAGCCTGTATGCAGCGAGGCTGCAATGCCCTGTATGTTTATCCCCAGGTAAACAAGGCACACACACCCTCCATGTGATGTAAAATAAATTGGAGTTCATCAGACCAGGCCACCTTCTTCCATTGCTCCATGGTTCTGTTCTGGGACTCATATCCATTGTAGGCACTTTTGTCGGTGGACAGCATTGTTATATCCGTCTTGTCCACTTCGAATAGTGTGGTTCCAACTCACAATGCGATTTAATGACAAAAAAGTAACAGAGTAATATTTCAATAAAATAAGTACAGCTGATTACATACTCAGGCGCTCTGGATCCAACATACAGTCATTCAATCCTGATGTTTGTTTTCAAGAAGACTGCCTATTGGTCCCATAGCTCCTGTTTATATACAGTTGGTGTTACATTGAAAACAATAGAGATGATTTGGCATGTTTCCATTGGTTCAGGCTTCAGAACATTCTGGTATAATGCAGGTCATTGGTCAGTTGAAACGATGCCCTCCAAGGGTTGGGGTCAGCTCTCCAACAGCAGCATCATATCTTCCCGCCGAAAAGCTGGTTCAAACTGGTCTATTTGCATTACATACGCAATACCATTCTGATCATTAATTCTCTATTATCCATAACTCGCATACGCAAGGTGCGATCTCTTAGCCGATAGGAACGGATCTTTGAGGATAAATAGGTGATTAGAATGATACTAAACATGTTATGTTTCCTGCATCCTGAACCTTAGATCTCAATAAAGTGCATTGAACATTATGATATTTAACTATAAACTCTATTACATTTGATTATAAACGACTATGTGTTGGAACTATTTTAAGGTGAACTATTTACAAGTGAATGTGTAAGTGTACATTTATGTAGAAGTTTTTGCATGTGTTGTGGTTAAAATACGCCCTAGCATGCCATTGCGTGCTATTCGGATATTTTCAAAGACAATCAGATTGATGGATATTAATTTGAAATGACTACATCCAATTATTGGACTTCGACAGCATGTACACTTTGACCGGTTATGCAGCATGAGTCTTCCAGTGCCTCATGCCTCCTGATTAACCTGGACATTTGGACTCTCTGTGGCTGCAGATCATCTTATTTGCCTGGTGTCCAGCTCACCAGCATCCTAGCTTAATCTGGTAAACCAGTCTTTCTGTGCCTGCAGATCATTTCACCTGCCTGGTCTCCAGCTCACAAGCTTCCCAGCTTAACCTGAACAACAGTCTCTCTGTTCCTGCAGATCATCCCACTTGTTTGGTATTCAGCTCCAAGCTTCCCAGCTCACCCGGACCTCTGTGCTACCTGTGCCTGCAGACTATCGCTACTGCCTGGTAAGCCAGTCTCTTTGTGCCTGCACTTCACCTGAATTATCTGCAATCCACTGTATAACTTGGAAAACCAGAGTCTCCAGCTTCTCTGCTTTATCTGGCAAACCAGACAACCAGAATCTACAGTCCACAGTATAACTTAGAATAACAGAGTCTCCAGCTTCCCAGCCTAACCTGCTTACTTTGTCTAACTCCTACTTGCTGTTAAACTGTTGTACCAGGTATCCAGTACTCCAGTCCCTTAGCTACATGGGTATACTGGTATACAGTTTTCACTGTTTCTATGGACTTGAGTTATTTGCTTTGTCAATTACTGCATCTCAGATTTATATGTATGACCTGTGTTGAAAATAAAATACTTTGTTCCAATTCACATTATACTCTATGGTGATTCATACTGAGAATCCTGACATTAACCACTACACATTGGGAACACCCCACAAAACGTGCCATTTTGTAGATGCACTCAGGGCCGGATTTACCGCTAGGCAACCTAGGCACCCGCGACTATAGGAGGAAGACATTGCCCCGGATTGGACCACGACTCCAGTTGGAATAAAAACCTGTATCGCATGTACAGTAACTGCATCTGACGTTTGAACCTACACATTAATAAGGTATATTGGCAGTATCGTACATTGAATAGCCACTTACTTTTTATTTTATGGGCTGTGGCCCCAACTCATGTGTGTTTGGACTCTTTTTTTTTCTTTCTCTTTTTCTTTTTTCAATTTTGTTATACTAGTTTTTCCCAGACTGTTTAGTCATTTTCTCATACACCTGATCAGTTTGCCTATTAACATTTGGCGACTTCTTTGTTTACCAAGCATACTGTTTATTGCATTGCTTAGTGCAATCATCTCATACTGTGCTCTGCACTGTGCACATTCTATTGTTTATATATGTGTTTGTTCCAGCCGGAACATGTTTATTTGCATCAATGTACACAAACAGAATAAATTCTAGCTTTAGGCACACATCATTTGCGCCCTGAACCTTATTTTGTTATCTACCATTATTTGGGAGGGTGGGGTTTTCCCTCCATATACCATGGGTTCAATTTTGTGGCTGCATCTCCACATACTAGGAAATGCGGCCCTTCCTACTACCATTTTTTCATTTTTCATACCGCCACTTCTAAACTTCCACTTCGACCACTGAGCTTAATATTAATCGTATGGAGTATATGACCAGCATAATTCAAAATTCTGGTAGAACCTTTGACAAAATATGGGGTCCATGGACATTATTCTTTAACTGCTGGGACCACAGTGTGATGCAGTGTAATGATAAAGGAGGGTACAGTGTGATGAGAGGGACAGTAATGAGGGGCTGCAGTGTGATGCAGGAGGAGCAGCGTGATGTGCGGCGGCACATAGTTTACACTTCTACTTAACTATAGGAGTATATGCTAAGCTAAAAAAAATATAATGCTATAGATTGTTTCAGGGAGGCGGGGGGTGCATGGGTGGGCGGGGGGGCTGGGGGGGGCATGGGGGTGGCTGGCCGGGGGGGGGGGGGCACCAAACCAATATCTTGCCTAGGGCACCATGAGGTCTAAATCCGGCTCTGGATGCACTGTCTTGTTTAGCCATCACAATCTGACCCCTGTCAAAGTCACTCAGATCCTTATGCTTGCCCATTTTTTCTGCTTCCAACACATCAACTTCAAGAACTGATTATACACTTCCTGCTTAATATATCCCACTTCATGACAGGTACATTGTAATGAGATAATCAATGTTATTCACTTCACTTGTCAGTTGTTTTAATGTTGTGTCTGATCACTTTATATACTCTATAGTTATATATACATTGGAAATCCTGAATACACAAGGGGCCATCACACAAATATAGTGAAGAAAAAAGTGGAATTCCATTTATTTAAACAGTATCCATAGCCAGTTTTCAAACAGTAGAACAAACGATAATTTCACTCAAACAGCAGCTGTTTCAATTCGATAAGGATCTTTGTCAATGTTTATCCTTGTCAAATCAAAAGTAGAACTGAGGGATGGATTAAGCCCGAGGGAGATTAAAAATTGAGGTTTGTGTATATAATTATTTGGCCTCACTAACGGTTAGCTAAGCAAGGAGGTGGTGATGCCTATGTACAGGTCATGGAGGGGGCAGGATCAAGGGGACAGACTGTATAAAGACAAGTGTGAGTCAATTCTTGGGATCCTGACAAGCAGCCCTCCCACCAATTCCTGACTGCTGGATCCGGTGTTCCCATTGCCCAGGTTATGGTACTGGCCCAAGGCTGTGAGCTTGGAGATGCAGGAGTCCTGGTAACTTGTACGGGTGTGCTGGTCTAACCCCATACATATGATGGGCCACTTGGTATGCTGGCCGAGGTATTGTATGGGTGGGCTGGTCTAGCCCCGGAGGTAATGGGCCACTTGGTGCACAGGCCGAAATATGATATGAGTGTGCTGTTATAGCCCCGAAAGTATCTTGAGCCACTTGGTGTATGGGCTACCAGTATGGAGTCCTGAGGCAAAAACAACTTTTGGAGTGGCAGGAGAACACTGTACAGCTGATAAGGTGCACATGAATGGTAGTGAGGAGTTTGGAACCAGTACACTTCAATTAGTCGGCTTAGGTTCGGTGCAAGTCGAACCCCTTTGGGCTGGCTTGAGGGGCATTACGATTAACCCAGAAGGGTTTGGGCTCCAGAATGCCTGGGGATTATTGTCCCAGCTTAAGGATACATTACAACTTAGGTAAAATGTTGGATAAATAAGGATATCCCGAGGATGAGACTTCCAATGGGACATCCTGATTAGTATTGATAAGTAGCCAAGGCTGAGTACAGTGTTCTCCTTCAACCATATCAGTGCAGGGTTAATTGTATAAACATAGTTAATTTGCCAAAAAGTCGGTGTGGTGTTCCTTATTCCACGGCACAAGTGTTAAGTTTAAGGTAAAGGTTATGGTTATGTTATCAACCACTAAACAGTATCATACGAACACCACTGTTCGTATGATATTATATTTCTTTTAATCACAACTATTTGTAGAAGTCCGACAGAATATAACAGAATATAACTGTATTCCTTAGTCGAGATTACATTTTATATTCCTGTATAGTACCCATGTGCGATATCTTAGCACTGATAACTGTGGTCAGAATTACGATTTGTGAACAAAGTTTAAACCAGTTTAAGTATATTAATTGTTTTATTATCTGTTATGAGAGAAAAACAGGGAAAGTGGTAGATGGGGTATTAATGTGTATTCCCAGGTTCTTTTCACATAACCTTTTAGCAACCAGAAATTGTATTCTGTCAGTGAAAAAGCGAGGCTTGCAATAATAGCTGGATAGAAAGTCTCATTTGCAGGGTGTGAAGGGCATGGTCCATTGGGGAATCAATTTGTCTGCTTACAGCTGAAAGTATACGGAGCTGTCCAAAGGTGTGTTAAAGGGAATGGATACACATGTAGAGCCGGATGTTTGTATCTTGTGTGAAATAGCTCTGCAAATACTCCGAAATGGACATTACACCAATAAATGCAATTGCAAGCAATTCATGTCCAAACGCAAATGACACTTACATCAGCCTACGACTTGAGGGGCGAAACAGGGGAGGGAAGGGGCGGACTAACATAGGCAATGTACAGTAAGGGCGTGCCAAGGGATAGATGTGCCCAATTCAAGTTCTGGGTTTCTCTAAAGTACTCTTAGCTTTAGCCATATCATTTGCACCAGCTACAGGGCAGGTGTTAGTGTCAGGGCCGGATTTACCACTAGCCAACCTAGGCAATTGCCTAGGGCCCGGCGGTCCCCAGAGGGCCCACCCAGGTGCCGCGGTGAGACCACCTTTTAAAAATGGGACACTACTTATGGACCAGTGCTATATACTTGCCCCCCAAGGCTAAAGTCTGCCAGCCAGCCCCTGAATAGGGGTATATGTTATGCTAAAAAACTATAGTGCTATGGATTTTTTCAGGGAGGGGGCCCCAAAACAGTATCTTGCCTAGGGCCCTATGAGGTCTAAATCCGGCTCTGGTTAGTGTCGACTGATAACTGATAACTAACATGGCATAGTGTTTGGTTTAAAAACTTCACATGTGAATGTTACTAACTAGCACAGACCATGTATATGCAACTACGATTGAATATAAAAACGCATTGTATGTACAGTACACCTTTTTAGATATCTATTTAATGTAAAATACAAAGTGTTTTGAAAATCCATATTTATATTTATGATTATACAGTTAATAATTGTTCATTTATTTTATAATATAATAATTTTCGTATGCATTCTTACTTTACATTACACATTCTCTTGTGCGCAAACTGCATTCTGTTCTGTCTGTCTAATACCACTTTCGCATTGCCAACCCGGCAATATCCCGGGTATATGAATCCGGGGGATAGGTGACAGAGCCTACAGCCCCAGCAAATTCTCGGGTTGACCGGGTTCACTTTGAACCCGGGTCTGCAAAAAATAAAGAATAATAAAAAAACAAGAATGAAAAAGTATCGACTTATCATTTAATAGATATGATAGGTAGTATTTCCCCACACTGATGTCCAGAAGCTACAGGAGGAGATTACGTAACTTTCAATGGGAATGGTGAAAATTATGCTTTTAAAGCAGCAATAGTGGACCCTACGCCTGGATTACATTACAGGTGTAGGGTCCGCTATTGCAGCTTTAAAAGCATAATTTACACCCTGCCCATTAGAAGTGATGCAATCTCCTCCTGTAGCTTCATGACATCAGTGTCAGGAAATACTACCTATCATATCTATTAAATGATAAGTCAATTTTTTTTCTTTTTCTTTTTTTTTAATTCAATTTTTTTTTTACTTTTTGAAAAACCTGGGTCTCACCGTTCAGACTGCCATCTACCCGGGTCAGACCCGGGAATAACCCTGAAAAAGACCCGGGTTTAATTCCCAGGTCATCCAACTGGGTAGATGCAGGGGATCCCTACACACTAAGCCTAGACCTGGGTAGTTGGGGCTCGCCCCAGCAATATCGCAGGTTTTTCAGCCAGTGTGAACGGGGTATAAGTAAGGCAAGTACCATTTAGGCATGACATACTTACACTCAGATTCACATGGAAATGCATCTTGAGATCCACTATGATTACGGTCGGAACTACACTCAAGTTCCGTGCTCTATTTTAAGTTTTGTCTGAATATGAATCAGACCCATATCATTCTCTCAAATCTAGTGAACAGCAGTGAAATCTGGCATTCTAGGGCCTTTTGAACACATATATTATGTGGGGTGCTGGGTGACTGTGAATCACTCTAAGGATATGTACTGACTCATCCATCAAATTCAATTATGATAATCACAAAACTGATTTGTTGATATGCCAGTAAGAACAATGTTTCCAGCAAAAAGTTCCTGTCCAGCTGTCCAGCTTAAGTACCAGAGACACATACTTCTTTCTCTCTGATCTGACTAGTGAGAGTGGGAGATAGAATGGGAGTTTGTCACATTGTTTGCAGCCATTGCTGTTTCATCCAGGGCTGCTTTTATATTTACACGTTAGAGGTTTTTTGTTTTTTATAATTTTTACATTGCAGAGTATTGTTTTGTTAAGAGGTAAAAATGCCCTAGTAGATCCGTTCTGATTCCATGGTGTAAAGAATTAAATTGTGAAGCATGCCAAATAGGGTGAATAGCTTTGGTGATATATATGCCCTGCAGGTTTATGATAATCACAGTGTACAGTAAAATTACATGCCTGACTTTTACCACTGTCACAATGTCAGAGAAATGTGATAACAACAAGTCAGACAAATGAACTAGTGTTAATCCTTTTTATGTGATTTTTCTCTCTTTATATATTTCCTCATACACTATTATATTGCAAGATTTTGAAATCATAGTAGGCAGTGGATGTTCTGTTTTTCTATAATTTCTAAAACACTGACTGCTTTCCATTATACTGTGCGTCATTGCTATCTATACTTTGCCTACCTTTTGGACCTCCACAACAGGAGTTCCCAGAGGGCAGGTCCAGTGGCTAAGTGAAGGAGCCTGATAATGCAATTCATTTCATCATGGCGCCACCGACCGTTGCGTAATGTCATTATCCAGACTCAGATTAACCCAGTGTTAACGCATTCTAAAGCAAAGCATCCCACATCCTTCATATAATTCATATACATGTTTCCTCTTATTCACTAAAGGGATGAGTTTGCATGATGTAAGTATAAGATCAGTACAAATATTCATGCTCGCACATGTTTCTTTCACAACCCTTTTATATCCAAGATATATGGCCTTCAGGGATAGAATGCTAATAGACCAACTTTTTTTAATTTATTTTCATTAACATATTGTTAACATTTCTCTTTTTTTTTTTAATTCTCATTCATTATTTTGTAAACAAACAAGGGGCCTGATTCATTAAGGATCTTAAATGAAGAGGTATCTTATTTCAGTCTCCTGGACAAAGCCATGTTACAATGCAAGGGGTGCAAATGAGTGTTCTGTTTTGCACATAAGTTAAATACGGACTGTTTTTTCATGTGGCACACAGAGATCAACTTTAAATTTCAGTGTACAAATAAGCTATCAAGTATTTGTGTGCTACATGAAAAAACAGGCACATACATACATACATACTCTGTGGATCTGTACAAACAGAACTTTATTAAACTCTTGATGCAGCAAAAGACCTGATTGGGGATTGCACCCCCGGTACACACTATAATTATATATATATATATATATATATATATATATATATATATATATATATATATCCTCCTATCCTATATAAATCACCCTATTTTGCTTCAATACAATGCAAGTATATTTCTAGATGTTTAAAAATGGACATATCTGTACTTCCCAACTATCCCAGATTAGACAGTACAGTACAGATTCCAGGGGACTGCTCTGTCTCCCGAATACCAGGAATTTTATCTTGACTGTTAGGACTGTTGGGAGGTACATGTGAAGACAGAGTGAAATTACCAAATGGTATCAAGGAATATGATTACATCAAGGACAGGGTTGTTTCGAAGATCTAATATCATCTCAGTTTAGCTGCAATTGCTGTCAACTGTCATTGCTATTGCCATCTCAGTTCCTCCTTTAGTGATCATTAGTGAGCATGATACTAAAGTAAGATGCTGCCCACTCTCTCAGCTACTCCATATTGGTGGTTATTGGTAGTTAGTCACAAGAGTTCCCATGCAGTATGAAAGCAAAAGCCTCCTCCACAACCAGGAGAAGATGGTAAGTGATTATAACTGCTAAAGGATAGTTATGCTTGATAGAAGCTGACTATTTTAAGGTTTCTACAGTGAATGATTCTTGTTCCAGGTCTCCACCTTCACCTGTTCCTCCTCTTTTTACCCATGATACACCACCGATAGCTACCCAGAAATGCCATCCACCAACAACTACTTTATTATTGGCAGGTGATCATGCTGCTGCCTTGTAATAACAACGCACTTCTTCTTACACAAAAGTTATTTCAGTTCCTTGTATCAAATGTTCCATATATCTCTTAGATTGTAAGCTCATTTGGGCAGTGCCATTTTTATATTGTGTTTCGTATCATTGTATGTAATTTGTTTAATGCCTGATTCCTTCATTGTATAGTACTGCACAGTATGTTACCGCTTTACAAATAAAGGATAATAATAATAATAATAATAATAATAATAATAATAATATTTGATTCTGAAATACAGTATTTATTTCAGGGAAGTTGAAGGAGATTATTGGTCGCTTAATATTTCAGCAGCTATAGACATGCCCCCGGGGGATGTGGCATGGTCACTCCCCATTTCAGAGGTGCACCAAAGTGAGTCGGTAGTTCACACAATTTCCCAAATTGGACAGTGAATATGTTGGAAGGTATATACATTAATTTAGCTGCATAAACAAATAACATCCAATAAAAGTAGAAAATATTTCTTTATTTCTATATAGTTTTTCTCTTTACATATTATAGTGTATTACTGTCCTCAGTCATGACCTCAAACATTCTGTCATTATTACTCACTCAATCACCCTTCCTGCCTCAGCCCTCCTGCATACAAGCCTCAATTTTCAAGACTAACATCCCGAACAACTTTCAACACTGAATGTTTCCTGGATGTTGTTGAGGTTTTACCACTATATCTTTCAAAAAGAATGCGTAATTTAACTTACACATACTTCCCATTCCTTTCTGGTTGGTTAAAGATCAGCAGTCATGAAAGTGGAATGCGTGTAAAGCATGTAAAGGAAAGAGAAGAATACTCTTACAGTATCAAAAGAACATTGTAAGTTTTACAAAGCCTGTACTATCTGCAGAGAGCTAATTACACATGACCAGCACATTCAAAGAAGTTTAATATTTTAAACAGAAACACACTATACTGCAATTTTTAGATGCTGAAAATATTTTTTCCCGTGGAAATAATTTATATCAAACCACAAATGTATTTTTCCCTTTCAATGTAAATATAAGACTTGTATTCACAGAGGTTTAAGAGCAGGGGGTAAATGTATCAATCTCCGGTTTTGTCAACTCGCGGGAGTTCGGCGAGATGACAGCTAAAATTTAAAGCGGCGCTGCCTTGTAAAGGGAAGTTTCCCTTTACCAGGCAGCACCGCTTTAAATTTAAGCTGTCATCTCGCCGAACTCCCGCGAGTTCACAAAACCGGAGATTGATAAATTTACCCCCAGATGTCAAAAAATTGTATCTCCATGTTTGAGGATCAAATAGGGGGGTTGCACTGTTACCAATATATTTTAACCCTTCTGATTACATAAATTAATAGTATACAGTTCACATAAGTTCACATTCATGCTTACTGCCAGGGCTGATGTTGCAGTGGTGTCAGTGCTTGGTGTGTATTTAACAGTGATTTGTAAGGATATGGCAGATACCTTTCATTGGGAAGACTAGTTGTCATTTCTTGCACCAATATATGTGTTTAGCACCATGGACCGAAATTGGGATATTAAGAAACAGAGGAAAAGGCAGAAGGTGTGAACGGGTTTGGACTAGCCACTGAAATTACCAGTAGACAAGTAGCTTAAACTTGCTCATAGTCATGCCTATCACAAAAAAACATACAAAAGTCACTATTGCACATTAAATCTATTCCCAAAGCAACAATATATTGCATACTATACATTGTGTACTAATGAATACACATTTTGTTTTTGCTATATTTATTATAATACTTTTGACTCAGGAGGAGGGGCTGAATGTAGAGCTCCTAAGCAGATCTGTGCTCCAATCAAACATTCCTTTGTGTATTAAACAAGCTTAGAATTATTTTATCTGAAAGCCTCTCCTCTAAGCCCTGTAGGACGCCCTTTTCTGACAGTGACTTAGCTAACATATCAGTTAATAACGATTGGACGGGCTACAGTTCTATTAGTTTAGTGCAGGAAGCTCTTCATTTATAATAAAAAATATTTTAAATGTACATCTCTTTTAAAAGCAGTTAAAATTTCTCTATATATCTTATGTTTCCTTTTCAAGCTATGTTCAAAAATGTATACCTACCAAACATTCTTTAATGAAAATAACAATCGATGCTGTTCTTACTGCAATGTCACATGGACAAAATATACCAAATATTCCTAAGAAAATAAAAATATTTGTGTTTTAATGAATATAGAAACATAAAATAACAAAGACAGATACTGGTTTGGATCTTTTATCTGGAAAATATGCATTTACTGACATTTTAATGCTATTAAAGCATGTAAACAGGTATAGAAATGGAACTCATTGGTTCCAATGACCCTATATACACACACTAGCATTTGTGCTTGTTGTTGGGAGCATTTGCATTTTGGATTCTCTTTATATTATGCTGTCAATTATTTCTTTTGTTGTTTTTGTAATGTATTTGGTGATTCCCAGAATTATGGACTTGAATTGAGCACTTCTCTAAAACATATGATTTTAATAGTTTGGCAAGCTGCAATATATCCTTATATTTTCCAGTCGTATAGATATTTTTTTTCCCTATTACATTTTTGCTTCATGAAAAAACTGAATCAAAGTCTGTTCCAAAAGTATTGTCTTGCCAAATCACATACTAGTACGCAAACTGAGAACATATGTGGATTTAAAAGAGCCGATTCAGTTCCTGCAATGATCTTTGTGAATCTGTGTATTTGGGTATAAAATATGTTATACGTTAGATTTATGGTTTCACTCTCTCGCAAACTAAAAAGAATAACAATTATGATCTTTAAAAAAATGTTTTGATTCTTAATTATGTAAAGCCTACACTTACTGTATTTGTAATAATATACTCTTGACTGTGTGATAAAATAGCAAGAACGTGGCGGCGATAAACAGAGGCAACTGGAAATGTGTTTGTAAAACAAAGTCTCATAGTAAAGCTGAGCCTGAGCTGGCATATCTCAGAGCATATTATTCATTGTATGTAGACTGCAGAAGGTTGAAGGCTAGTTTTTTCCCTTGGAACCTTATGGCATTAACAGTCAAAGCAATTGTCATTGACCACATTAACCTATTGCTTATCCAAGGACATAAATGTGAACAAAGAAAGTGAGTACTTAATGGTTAGCACTTCTGCCTCACAGCACTGGGATCATGAGTTCAATTCCCGACCATGGCCTTATCTGTGTGGAGTTTGTATGTTCTCCCCGTGTTTGCGTGGGTGTCCTCCGGATGCTCCGGTTTCCTCCCACACTCCAAAAACATACTGGTAGGTTAATTGGCTGCTGTTAAATTGCCCTCAGTGTCTCGGTCTGTGTGTGTGTGTATGTTAGGGGATTTAGATTGTAAGCTCCAATGGGGCAGGGACTGATGTGAATGAGTTCTCTGTACAGCGCTGTGGAGTTAGTGGTGCTATATAAATAAATAGATGATGATGATGATGATGAGTACTTCGTGCCTGTATTTTCTAGTACAGTAGTGAGTCAAAAGGCTTCTCTTTTACAAACAACTTTCATATTATTTAGCTAATGAGTTATCTTATTAGTAATTACACCTGGAAAACAATATAATAATAAGTATTGTTATCACAAAGCAATGATTCCCAATAAACCTTGTGGCATAGGTCACTCTGTATAAAGAGAGAAGGTTTAGATTGATCTGATGACATACAATTCCTCCTGCAGGAGAACCATATACAAACCCAGGAATTTAGGAAACTTAAATAGATTAAAATTACATATATATTCAAACATAGGGGGTTGAAAGGGCAAATAAATAGACTTATTACTGTCTTTCAGTGCCTTTGTGCCATTTAAGTCCCCTTAGTCAGTTCTTCTGGTGTTACACAATACAGTTAAGTTTTCCTGTCTCATTTTCTTCTCACTATGGGCCTGATGCCAAGTTGGATATATATTAGTCGACACACATATGTTGAGCCACATGCATCTCAAGATATGTCCAGCTCTGTACCAATAGCAAGTGCTCCAGTCTAATTTTCAGTCCAGTCCAGTCTATCTATTTTCAGCTCCAATCAATCTATTTTTAGGTCCTATTTATGCCACAACTGTTAAATAAAATTAATATTTATATTATATTTAATTAAAAAATTACAATATTATTGCTTCACAAATACAAATATTTCTGACATAAATGAGTGGACCTCTTAAATGAAACGGCTTTCAGTCTGTTACAAGCAGGGGAAAAAAATCTGTCACATTACTTAGTCATACTAATGTATAACATTGGGTGGGATACTGTCACGATTCTAGCAGATATAGAGGATTCACTTTCGCTAACCTGAAAGTAGCCCTGGCAGTAAAAGAAGCGCAGAGTCTAACGAACCCCTGATATTCTCCATGGACCCCTGCAAGGAGGTTTGGGCTTCGCTTCTGGTGGGTTCACAGATCGTGGCCCTCTGTGCTGCCTTCTGGTGTGACAAGCTGGTATGGACAGCAAGAAGGGTCTGGTCAATGTAGCCAGAACTGGTACACAATGGGCTACAAGGTGCCAAATCAGCAAACAGAAGGAGTGTCAGGACAAGTTGTGTCAGCAACAATCAGGAGCATACAGTACCATACAACAATCACAAGAGAAGTCAGGAACAGCCCGGGTCAGAATACTCAGGTATCAGCTACAATATGCACAGGAACACTAGAGTAAAGGTAGTCTAATACTCTATTACAGCCCTGTAAACAAAGCAGGCTTAAATAGCTCAGCTGATGAGTATGGTGGGTCACAGGGCAGAACACCTGACCACAGGTTCAGAACTGCTCTTAAAGGGCCATGTGCCTTCTGTTGTACAGAGTAGGATTGTAGCACAGGTTTCTGCATCTGGAGCTGATGGAAAATAAAGAGAGTGTACAGGACAGAGGGTTTTAAAAATAACAGTCGGACCCCAATGTGTGACAGGTGCAGTGTTATTGATTTAATGATTTTTCAGTATTCATGTCATATTCAAGACATTTTCTTTTGTATGACAATTTAATTCCATCTAGCGCTAGGAATGTAAATGATCATTAATGGTCTTTGATCATTAATGGGCTTCTATTGCTTTTTAAAAAATACATAAGTAAAATAGTATTTAGGCAGCCTAGGCAATAATAATGAATAGAAAATTCAATCCTCTATTTCCAATCCCCAACTAGAAATATGTGGCATGCACTTGACCTTGTTTTGGAAGATAAGTGATACCTAAAATCACTAATAAGTAGGAGCATAAAGGTATCTAACACTGGTAAGTAGTTGATATTTCTTGAAATGATGACATTGTTTTATGCCTGTCTTGTGTTTGCTCTCAATTCCCCACAGTCCGGTGCAGCATACTGTGGTACTATATAAATCAACAACAATAAATGTTCATTAATAATAATAGTAAAAAAAATAATATTAATAGTAATAATGTTTTTCCATGTTGATAGTTTTTGATTGTAAGCAGAACCATGTGTTAGCTTATCAATAGTGTTTGGAGGAAATTTGCTACAGGTAAATTAAAGGAGATTTATCTATCAAGCATTCAGGTTGGTTAAGCTACAAACTGTATTTTGCAGGTTTTAGTACAATATTTATCTTAACTATTTATACTCTACTGTACATAACAGGCAAAATAATAATGATACAGATAATAATAATAATAATAATAATAATAATAATAATATTAATAATAATGTGAAATATAAAGCAAGCACAAGTAATAGGCAGTCTCTTTAACTTCTAGGGTTTCTATGTCAATGCAAATATTTTTATAGTGACATATTTTAAATTCTGAAGAGTCTTGTAATTTGGTTTCTTGTTTAATTTGCACAGTCACTACCAATTTGCTTTTTTGTGTTTTATTTTTTTTAAAGAGAAGCACAGAATATTGCACAGCTTTTAGGGTTATCATATTTTAAAGATGTAGCACTTCAGCACCACCTACAGGCTGTATTTTTGGTTGCTAGGATACCACTAGAGTTTGCTGCACAAGCTGTGTGGCATATATTATCTACATTATCTATTTTCACATATATTACGATAAAAAAAAATTGATTTTGTACTATTGAATGTTTTGTATTCATATTCAACCTTATTAATATCAGAGATTATTTCAGTCTCATAGATTTGGACTGATACAGTATAAAATTAAAGTAATTAAACCAATTAGAGCTTAAATTTAAACTAGTTGTACTGTACATATCACAAATAATGTAAGTGGACCTGTCATCCCATATTAAGTTACACTGGTGACATTTTGACTGCACAGTTATGAGGGGCATTAGTAAAATAGGGGCCTATTTATGAATGGTTTCCCCCCTGTAAAATCCCCGAAAACAACAGTTTTCAAGGAATTAAACACTAATTTGCTGTTTATGATAGCAGCATCGCAGCAGATATCATAGATATCTGCTGCTTTGCATCTCCTATCAGTTTACTGAGCACTCCCCATAACAATGTATGGGGAGTGCTCAGTAACGCTATTTAACAATGAATGTAATTAACTTTTCAAACATGTTAAGGTACATCAGCTGAAGCTGGCGTACATTATCATTAATGAAAAGTTTCAGTGCTTTCAGCTCTGCTCCGAAGAGCAGAGCTGGACAGCACATGTGTGGAGGGATCACATGATCCCTCCGTCACTCACTCTCTCTGCAAATATAGTTGCAGAGTGAGAGCAGAGATGTCTGTGCGCATGCCCGAGGGTTTCATTGGCGCATGCGCACTGGAGTCAGAAGAGGAGCCCCGTTCATCTCATGCTGCTTCGGGAACGAAGAGGCAGTGGTAAATATGATTTACACTTCACAGGAACAGCAGTTTTTTCGGAACTGCTGTTCCTGTGTTGCTTTTTTAATAAATATGAGAAATAGTTCAATCCTTATCAATGTGATAAGGATTGAAAACTATTTTTCATATTCTGTGAGTTTTGATAAATGTGCCCCACAGTCAGAGAAGCAAATCATTGGGAGAGATACCCATAAAACAATACAGTAGGTAACAGCATCTATGTTTGCTGTGTAATCATTGAAAATTTACAGTTAAATAAATATGTTTATACATGGAGCACATAACTGGTATATAAGTGAAAATATTGAACATGTTCAGGAACTAACTTAAAGGGATTTTTTCATTTATTGATAACTTTCCTTATTAATAATATTACTTTGGTGGGGGAACCTCTCCTTGGTCTCTTACTATACCCTGTTCTGTGTTTACCAGGGTCCCAGCACTTATATAAATCCAGACCTATGCTGACCACCTTAAAAGCATTAAACAACATTTTCTGTCATGGACTCAAAGCACAGTACACAGTAGCCCCATTTGGGCTGCACTGTGCATGCACTAGTCCCCGCGCATACTCAGAAGAACAGAACGGCGGCTTACGGGAAGGGAGATGAAAATGCATTGCCAGAACCACCCCCCTCATATTTTGCTAAGAGGTTTGGCAATTGCATGTTTCACCCCAGTAGATCCACTAGAATTAGACCAATAGCAAATAGTGTTGACTGATTATAAAAATAGAAATTTGTAAAAAATGTATCATTCCTGGGGCACACAATTTACAACAGTAATGTTTAATGTTTAGAATATTACAGTTATAATGATTTTGCTTCTCTTTTGCCAGTTAACATTATCATTACGTTGGCAGAAAGCCTGTAGAGCATACAGAATCCTTTGGACTGTGATAATTACTGTAGGTATAAAAGGTTTACCAGTTAGGCTTTGAAATTAAGTATAGGAATTACTAAATGTTGGTCATAACACAAATTTCTAGCTTTTCTGATTTCCTTTATGAAATTTGTTGCTGAAAATGTGGAGATACATTAGTAAAAATAATAAATGAGCAATTCCACTTATTCAATAATCCCATTTGATTGAATGTCCTTCATTATATTTTGCAAATTGGCTCAAGACCCATGCTGGCAAAATCCTGCAAGTTTCAAACAGAGTCAAATTGTTTTGTTCACCTCACAGGTTGATTTGTCTAGTCTAGTTAACTTGGCATGACAAGTACATTGCCCAAACGTTGGATAGATGCACATATATGATATTGTAACACAGGACAGATATAGAAGGATTGAAGAGCAGCCTTCTTCCCCTTCTATTTTCACTCTGTGAGGCACACTAATCATTCAAAGGTGCAGGAAGTGGCCCGGTATCTGATCATTCACTTCCTGCATTTCTTCGAGGAGTTTCCGGTGACAGACAACAGGGTGAGTGTAAGTCAGTCAGCAAAGGGACCTGTTTACATGTGAACAATATAATGACCTCAGCCATAGTGGGGATAAAAATGAGGTTCCCACAAATCTGACTATGCTAGACAATGCATGAGACCTTCCTCATAGACCAGGCATCAAAATCTGGTATGTCCAGGGCTGCCAAGAAGAATTCAGGGCCCGGGTACAACAAATTCATGGGGCCCCCCTCATAGTGAAGTAAGCCCCAAAATTTTTTTGCGCCGCCTTACGGCGGCGCAAAAAAGATTAAGTATATGGTCATATATTCAGGGGCGTGGCTAGCCAAACGGCAGTGCAAAAATTTTGGGAGGTGCGGTCATGCATTTGGGGGCGTGGCAAACGTGCCATTGGGGCGTGGCTAACATAAAAACCACTAGGCTCTCAATTCGCCGGAGCGTCACATATGTTTAAGCACTCCTGACTTTCAGGACATCTACCACAACAGGGTAGTATACAAACAATGCAGTGTGTACACAAACAGTTCAGTCTTGGCCTACACCTTACATTGGACACAACATTCACCAAAAATTGGTATTGTCCCTACTAGAATCACAACATTTCACACACTCTGCTGCTCTCTCCTACCTGTTCTTCTCACTTTCTCCACCTGTGGCTGCTGCTTTCTTTAGTTGTGGCTTGTCCGGATCCAGAAATGTTGAAGGACCTATTTTGAAAAAAAAATGGCTACATTTAGAAAATTACAGCCAGCCCCAGCGTTAAATCAATAGCACCCACGATTAATAATTAGGCCTTCCTCCAGCTCCAATATTACAATAATGTGCCCCTTCATCATCGCCATGCCTTATGATCACACTGTGCCCTCCATGCTGTTTTTGCCCCCTTCATCTGGCTCCCCTTCATCAGACTATACTATGCTGCTCCCCCCCTTTTTCAATCCCACTGTGCCATGCCTCCCCCCCCCCTTTGTAACCCCACTGTGTCATGCTGCCCACCATTTTTTAACCCCACTGTGCCATGCTGACCCCTGTTTATTAACCCCACTGTGCCATACTGCCCCGTTTTTTAACCCATCTGTGCCCCTCTCATTTTTTCACCCCCTCTGTCATGCTGCTTTCCCATTTTTTAACCCCTCTGTGCTCCCCCCTCAATTTTTAACCCCTCTGACATGCTGCTTTCCCATTTTTTAACCCATCTGTGCCCCTCTCATTTTTTAACCCCTCTGACATGCTGCTTTCCCATTTTTTAACCCATCTGTGCCCCTCTCATTTTTTAACCCCTCTGACATGCTGCTTTCCCGTTTTTTAACCCCTCTGTGCTCCCCCCTCAATTTTTAACCCCTCTGACATGCTGCTTTCCCATTTTTTAACCCCTCTGTGCCCCCACTCATTTTTTAACCCCTCTGACATGCTGCTTTCCCATTTTTTAACCCCTCTGTGCTCCCCCTCATTTTTTAACCCCTCTGACATGCTGCTTCCCCGTTTTTAACCCCTTTGACATGCTGCTTTCCCGTTTTTTAACCCCTCTGTGCTCCCCCTAATTTTTTAACCCCTCTGACATGCTGCTTCCCCGTTTTTAACTCCTCTGACATGCTGCTTCCCCGTTTTTTAACCCACCTGTGCCCCTCTCATTTTTTAACCCCTCTGACATGCTGCTTCCCCGTTTTTTAACCCCTCTGTGCCCCCCCTTATTTTTTAACCCCTCTGTCATGCTGCCCCCCCGTTTTTTAACCCCTTTGTGCCCCCTCATTTTTTAACCCCTCTGTCATGCTGCCCCCCCGTTTTTTAACCCCTTTGTGCTCCCCCTCATTTTTTAACCCCTCTGTCATGCTGCTTCCCCGTTTTTAACCCCTTTGACATGCTGCTTTCCCGTTTTTTAACCCCTCTGTGCTCCCCCTAATTTTTTAACCCCTCTGACATGCTGCTTCCCCGTATTTAACTCCTCTGACATGCTGCTTCCCCGTTTTTTAACCCCTCTGTGCCCCCCCTTATTTTTTAACCCCTCTGTCATGCTGCCCCCCCGTTTTTTAACCCCTTTGTGCTCCCCCTCATTTTTTAACCCCTCTGTCATGCTGCCCCCCCCCCCCCCGTTTTTTAACCCCTCTGTGCCCCCCTCGTTTTCCTCCCTTCACTTACCTTTTCTCCTCTCTTGGTCTTCTCTGCTGCTCTGTGCTCCATTGCTCCAGACTGACTGAATGCTGGGCATGACATGATGACATCACACCCAGCATTCAGACAGTCTGAATAGAGCACAGAGCAGCAGAGAGGAGGGATGCCGGCTCCGCGATCAGGTGAGTATGTTTTTTTTTTTTTTTAAACTAGCCTGCTCCCCCCCACCAACGACCGAGCCCCCCCCCACCCCCCCCCCCCCCCCCGCCAAAAAAAAAAAAAAAAAGGAAAGGAAAAAAAACGTTTTGAAAAAAAAAATTAAAAAATTAAAAAAAAACAGCAGCGCAAGGGCCCGGGCCGGGCCCCCTGACATGCCGGGCCCGGGTAATTAGTACCCGCTCCCCCCCCCTCTCGGCGGCCCTGGGTATGTCCCAATGAGTCACTTTTGTCAGGCATAAGTGTGTGTGTTTATGGTATGGAGGGGTGTGTGCTCCACCACTGTCTGTTAGTGGAACTGCAGGCACATACACACATTTGATTATACAAAGTCCTCTGCCATAGAACTCAGTGTGCCAGAATAAAAGAGGATCACAGCATCCCCTCCACATAATGGAAATGAGAGAGAGAAAGAGAGAGAGAGAGTCTATCACAGCTTTTTCCTGCTGAAAGGAAGGTTGGAACAGTGGGATATAACACAGCAGCAATGAAGTACCATTGCAGGGTAGCAAAACAATAAGAATGAACACAGACACGTGTTCTACAATCAACGATTCTCTACCTGATGGCAGAAGTGTTTTAAATACAGAAGCACGAAAATCTGATGCAGTATCCATCCAAATACTTTGCAGTAAAGTGATCCAGAGTGTACAACAAACAACAGTACTGCCCACATTGTGACAAACCTGTCTCAAAAACAGCACATCATATTGTGAAAGATTGAAGCTTACTTACATTTCCCTAGCACTCAATGAAAAGGCACATGCAATTTGAACAACCTCAGAATAGAGGCAACTTTACAGACAGATTCAAGGTAATAAGGCCATGATGTGGTGTACCGATTCCATGCAAATAACCAGAAAAACACATGGTTCCCAAATGTTTCATGCACTGTGCTGCTTGCTAAGGCTTGTTTGCAAGAAAATACCTATGTAGAAATGTAAGCTAAAGCAAAGGTGCGAGAATCCTGCCTTAGCTCAGTCTGTTCTAACTGACATCAACGGTGACTTTTGGAAGCTTTTGAGTGACAAGACCCAAGATTACATTTTATTCACCATTAAAAATGACAGATGCATCATGCAGATGGGGCAACATCTCTACAACCTGGTCAGATCCAACAAACATGAGTACATCTGTCAGACACATCAAGAAATGGGAAGGCTACTGTTAACTATCAGAAGACCTACCCTTTTGGAGAAGATGGAAGACTTTACCATTCCATCAAATTTTCTGCATGCAGTAGGTTGTTATGTTCTTGCCCTTAGATTTTCCCTCATTCAAGATGGCTGTGGTTGCCTCATGAAGTTCGATCTTGGATCTCTGATATGAACTTGCCCTTATAATAGCCCTTACCCAAGATGGCCAGAACTGTCTCAGGAAGATTCCATCTTGGATCTCATTTCCTGTTTGGGCCTAGAAAAGGCACTTCCTGTTATGCAGCCTTTGCTCGAGTATTGTGTTTGTGTCTGAACCAGATGCTTCCACAGAACCTTGCTCCCTTGTGATTTGGAATACAATTACTTGATACCTCTACAAGATATTTATCTTGTTGATACTTGCTTGCTGGACATTTAAGATTTATTTATGTATCAAAATAAACCCTGTTTACTACAGAACTACCTGGCTATTGTGTTCCGTTTGTAATACCAGAAGTGTGACAGGATACTCGAGAACAAAATGACGGACCCCGCCGGGACAGAACCATCTGCTTTACAGGGACTTTCAGATCTGAGTGTCCACATGCATTCTGCTTCAAGACAACTACAGGAATTTCATGCAAATTTCAAGAACTAGAGACCCAGTGTACAAATAATTTTCAACTGCAAAACCAACAGGTAACTGAGTTGCAAATAAATGTTCATGAACTCAAAGATCAAATAGCGCTACAAAATGGAGTTATTACAGAACTACAGATGCGGCTTCAAGAAGGTAATGCTGTAGCACCTTCAGCTGCAGTACATCAGCCCACACTCCCACTACCTCCGGCTCGATTCTCAGGTGATCGTAAAAAATACAGAGGTTTTATTAATCAATGTAATATGCATTTTGATTTACATCCTACTTACTTTTTGACTGATGTACAAAAAGTACGTTGTATTATATTATTGTTGAAAGATGATGCCTTGGCATGGGCTTCTCCTTTGATAGAAGCAAAAAGTCCAATATTACAAGATCTTTCTAATTTTATGGATGCAATGAACCAGATATTTGATGATCCAAATCGAAGTGCTAATGCTGAGTCAGTTTTATTAAAGATGCGTCAGGGAAGACGTTCAGTGGCTGAATACACCTCTGATTTTCGCAGATGGATCTTGGACACAGTTTGGAATTCGGCAGCTAAGCTGTCTGTTTATAGAAAGGGGTTATCTGAGTTCATTAAAGATGACGTATCTAGAGCTGATGCACCCACTGAATTTGAAGCCTTTGTTAAACATTGTATTCGTATTGATGCTCGTCAAATGGAGAGGAAACAAGATAGATGGGGTTCCACTCGTCCTAATTATCCAGAACCAGCAATATCAAATTACTCTGGAACTCCTGCAACACAACAAATTGAGGAGTCTGAGCCAATGCAAATAGATACCATTCACAAACAGATTTCTTTTGAAAGAAGAGATCAACGACGACAAGAAAATCTCTGTTTGTATTTTGGTAAATCTGGACATTATGTATCTAATTGTTCTCAACGACCTCGCAAGACAGTTGCTACATTGATGGAACCTAAAGACTCTGACCAGGAATCTATTATTTCATGCTGTTCACATCAACTGAATGCTATTATTCCTCAAATCTCTTCACTGTCTACATTTGAGAGAGAGAACAGAAGAATAGAGAATCATTTTTCAATACCAATACAACTTGAGATAAACTCTCAACTTATTTCAACCATGGCAATGCTGGATTCAGGAGCCAATGGTAATTTCATGGATATAGATTTTGCTAAACAAAACCATATAGTATTTCAAGAAAGAAAGACTCCTGTATTGATGGAGACAGTTGATGGGTCTCCTCTGAATTCTGGTCCCATCACACATGAGACAGAACTTATGTCCCTGATGATAGAACCCAATCATAAGGAGGAACTCACTTTTTTTCTCATCTCTTCTCCAAATTTTCCCATAATTTTGGGTCTCCCTAGGTTCACTAACAATAACCCAGCCATTAACTGGGAGTCTCAAACCCTAACATTTCAAGATACTATCAGTGTGGTCCCTCTTGTAGAAAAGGAGAATCAGATCTCAGTGCCCCCCTCTTCTGTGGAGGAACAATTGCCTGTTCAATATCAGGATTTTGCAGATATCTGTAACAAACAAAATGCTGACAAATTACCACCCCATCAACCATATGATTGTCCCATTGATCTATTACCTGGGGCTGCTATTCCTTTTGGTAGGATTTATTCATTAGCTGATCCTGAATTAAAGACGCTAAAGATTTACCTGGAGGAAAATGAAACTAAAGGTTTTATACGTCCTTCAAAATCTCCAGCAGGGGCTCCTATTTTATTTGTAAAAAATAAAGATGGATCTTTGCGGCCATGCATTGATAATAGAGAATTAAATAAAGTTACTATAAAGAACAGACATCCACTTCCTCTCATCCCAGAATTAATGGAAAGACTGCAGACAGCAAGTATTTTCACAAAGCTCGATTTAAGAGGAGCGTACAACCTAATACGCATTCGACCAGGTGATGAATGGAAAACGGCTTTTCGAACAAAGTATGGACATTATGAGTACCTCGTGATGCCGTTCGGGTTATGTAATGCCCCTGCTACTTTCCAACATTTTATTAATGATGTCTTTCGAGATTTGCTTGATGTGTTCATTATTGTATATCTTGATGATATCCTTATCTTTTCTAATTCTTTACAAGAACATCAAGAACATGTTTTTATGTTTATTTTACAACGGCTACGTATAAACCAATTATACATCAAGTTGGAGAAATGCGAATTCCATCGTACTCAAATAAAATTTTTGGGTTACATTATATCCCCTCAAGGACTGTGTATGGATCCCTGTAAAGTGCATGCTGTGGTAGATTGGCCCATACCTAAAAACATCAAAGATGTACAACGATTTATGGGCTTTGCTAATTTCTATCGATGCTTTATAAAGAACTTTTCTGGAATTGCTGGCCCCATTACTCAGCTCACAAAAAAGGTTTCCTCTTTTCAGTGGTCACCAGCAGCTGATAAAGCTTTTTCCATTTTAAAAACAAAGTTTACATCAGCTCCTATAATAATTCATCCGGATCCTACACTCCCATTTGTTTTGGAAACTGATGCATCGGATTCAGCTATAGGAGCAGTAATTTCACAAAGAGTAGGAGAAAAAATGTTACTTCACCCCTGTGCTTTTTATTCAAGGCAAATGACTGCTTCTGAAAGAAACTATGATGTGGGAAATAAAGAACTTCTTGCCATTATAGCTGCTTTTTCGGAATGGAGGCATCTTTTAGAAGGTGCAAAGCATCAAGTAATAGTCCTCACCGATCATCGGAATTTGGAATTTCTTAAATCAGCAAAAAGATTATCTCCCCAACAAGCTCGATGGGCTCTCTTTTTAAGCCGTTTTGATTTCCTCATTTCCTATAGACCTGGATCAAAGAATGGATAAGCTGATGCTCTTTCAAGAGCCTATATGGAAAATGCTCAACAGGTAGAGCCTGTTCAAACAATAATTTCTGATTCAAATTTTTTGGGGGTTATTTGTACAAGTGAGTTATTAACAGAGATAAAGAAAGGATATGATACAGATTCTACCCTCGTGAACCCTCTAAAAAATGTTAAATTAACTTGTGACAACAGAGTCTGTCATATGGCACATCAACTATACGTTCCAGAAAAAGCATGGTTAAAGGTCATGCAACTATTCCATGACTCTAAATTAGCAGGCCATAAAGGACTTCAGAAAACTCAAGAACTGTTAAGCCGTTCATTTTGGTGGCCCAACTATAAGGAAGATGTAGCAAAATATGTATTCTCTTGTACATCGTGTGCCAGATTTAAGACAACCTCGTGCTTCTCCTTTTGGACTACTACAACCTTTGCCAATACCTACACGTCCATGGGATTCCATTTCCATGGACTTTATTGTAGAACTTCCGAGATCTAAAAATATGACCACACTTTGTGGTAATTGACAGACTGACAAAGATGGCTCACTTTATACCCTGCCAGGGTACTCCTACAGCAAAAGAAACAGCTGATCTACTCATAAAATAATTTTTTCGTTTGCATGGCGTTCCTAATGATGTGGTGTCAGACCGAGGCGTTCAATTTACATCACGATTTTGAAAACAGTTTTGCAAATCCCTTGGCATTTTGGTGAACTTGTCCACTGCATTTCATCCACAGTCAAACGGACAAACGGAGCGAACAAACCAAACACTTGAGCAATACCTCAGATGTTATATTTGTCACCTACAAGATGATTGGGTTGATATCCTCCCCATGGCTGAGTTTGCATACAATAATTCTCAGCATTTGTCTGCGAGATTTAGCCCTTTCTATGCTAATATTGGATATCATCCGAATATATGTCCCAATCTACCTTGTGATTCTCCAATTCCTGATGTGGAAGATAGACTGATTGTTATGCAAAGTAATCTTGACTTATTGAAGAAGACATTGAAAACTGCTCAAGAAATATATAATCATGATGCTGACAGATCACGAAGGGCTGCTCCAAGTTTTAATATCGGTGAGGAAGTATGGTTGTCAACTAGACATTTAAGGATGAAGATACCATCTTCCAAGTTGTGAAGTAAGTTTATTGGTCCATATAAGATCATTGCACAAATTAGTTCAGTGGCTTTTCGATTGGATCTTCCTGATTCCATGAAGGTACATCCTGTTTTTCATGTATCATTACTAAAACCTTCAGTTAAGAATCCATTTCCTGGTCGCTCTTTGCCTCCTCCTGAGCCAATTCAAGTTGATGAGCATGAGGAATTTATAGTCGAAAAGATCCTGGACGAATCCAATTACAATATCTGCTACGTTGGCAGGGATATGGGCCAGAAGATGACTCTTGGCAATCTGCAAAGGATGTTCATGCCCCACTTTTGGTAAAAGCATTTAATCAACAGCATCCTGGGAAGCCTGGTCCTAAGTCGTCCGGAGGACGTCATTGAGAAGGGGGCATCCTGTTATGTTCTTGCCCTTAGATTTGCCCTCATTCAAGATGGCCGTGATTGCCTCATGAAGTTCCATCTTGGATCTCTGATATGAACTTGCCCTTACAATAGCCCTTATCCAAGATGGCCAGAACTGTCTCAGGGAGATTCCATCTTGATCTCATTTCCTGTTTGGGCCTAGAAAAGGCACTTCCTATTATGCAGCCTTTGCTCGAGTATTGTGTTTGTGTCTGAACCAGATGCGTCCACAGAAACTTGCTCCCTTGTGATTTGGAATACAATTACTTGATACCTCTACAAGATATTTATCTTGTTGATACTTTGGACTTGCTTGCTGGACATTTAAGATTTATTTCTGTATCAAAATAAATCCTGTTTACTACAGAACTACCTGGCTATTGGGTTCCATTTGTAATACCAGAAGTGTGACATAGGTGCTGTGAAGCTGGTTGCTGGCTACGACAATGAAACTGGAACATTCAAGGTTGGCCATGGCTTGGAAAAGATTTTGAACATTGTGGAATGCTGAGCAGTGATGAAGGTCTGTATTGCTATAGTGGAAAATACACGCAACTTCAGGAAGATCTATGTGGTGGCAAAATAAAATGACCTATTTTCATCAGCTGTCTTAAAACTCTGAAGGAGTCAAAATGGAAAATGCACTTGGCATTGCTTGCAAAGGTCACCCTGGCATAGGTGATATTATTCAATTGAAGAAGGGAAAGGGGAAATTTCCAAGATGCTGTTAACTACCTTTTCTTCCAGAGATGCTTTGGATTTCAATGAAGATGTTGCTTGGCACTTTCCAAGCTTAAGAAGAATCTCTGCCGGTACTACACATGGATTAAAATCAGAGCTAGGAAAGTTCCAATCCTGCTGACACCAGCAATGTAAAGTGCATTGAATCTTCTTCCAGAGAAGTGTGAAGAATGTGGGTGGATGCTGAAAACTAGGGGTGTGCACCGGGCACTTTTAGAGTTTTGGGTTTTTGGTTCTGATTAGCTTGAGGTTTTGGGTTCTGATTTGTTTTGCCAAAACACCTGACGAAAGGTTTTGGTTCTGATTTCGGGTTTTGGGTTCTGATTTATTTTTTAAAAAGCATAAAAAGCACTAAAATCCTGTTTTTTGGTTGTTTTCCACTCCTACGCTATTATTAACCTCAATAACATTCAATAACAATCATTTCCATTAATTTCCAGTCTATTCTGAACACCTCACACCTCACAATATTCTTTTTAGTCCAAAACGTTGCACCGAGTTAGCTTTTTGGACTGTGTAGTGGAGTGGCCCCGGTACCCAATTTGGTACTGGGGCCACAATATATCACCCTCAACTGTTCTGAATTCCACTGCACAGCTGCCTGCTCCGACATCCTCTGCAGCATATACAGGGTGTAGTTCGAGCGCGTCAATACCTCTTGTTTTTGACGATGACAGGTCATTTTCATTAATTTTGGATTTGGACCCAACACTGAATGTAGTTGATACGCATCTATCTGGACTGCGTAGTGGAGTGGCCCCGGTACCCAATTTGGTACCGGGGCCACAATATATCACCCTCAACTGGTCTGAATTCCACTGCACAGATAAAAACAAAGAACACAGTATTAAAAATGGCAGTTCCCCTTTTTTGAAACGACAGAAAAA
Source organism: Mixophyes fleayi (assembly GCF_038048845.1). NCBI lineage: Eukaryota > Metazoa > Chordata > Amphibia > Anura > Limnodynastidae > Mixophyes > Mixophyes fleayi. The sequence continues at coordinate 190,964,025 of NC_134404.1, read as the reverse complement.
AAGAACGTAGTAATAGAAATGGCAGTTCCTCTTTTATGGAACTATAAAAACAAAGAACATAGTAAAAGAAATGGCAGTTCCCCTTTTTTGGAACTACAGAAAAAAAGAACGTAGTAATAGAAATGGCAGTTCCTCTTTTTTGGAACTATAAAAACAAAGAACATAGTAATAGAACTGGCAGTTCCTATTTTTTGGAACTACAGAAATAATGAATGTAGTAATAGAACTGGCAGTTCCTATTTTTTGGAACTACACAAACAATGACCGTAGTAATAGAACTGGCAGTTCCTATTTTTTGGAACTACACAAACAATGACCGTAGTAATAGAACTGGCAGTTCCTATTTTTTGGAACTACACAAACAATGACCGTAGTAATAGAACTGGCAGTTCCTATTTATTGGAACTACACAAACAATGACCGTAGTAATAGAACTGGCAGTTCCTATTTTTTGGAACTACAGAAATAATGAACGTAGTAATAGAAATGGCAGTTCCTCTATTTTGGGACTGCAAGAATATATTGCTCTATAATATTTTTTATACTTTTTCAATTATTTTTTTATTTTTTTTTTATAATTTTTTTTTTTATTTTTTTGGAGATTTTTTTTTTATTTTTTTAAAGATTTTTGGCTAATTAACAAATTGATATAGACTTAGCAGAAAAAAATACAGGACAAAAGCACCACTGGACTCAGCAGCACAGATACTGGCCAAAGCACCACTGGAATCAGCAGGACAGAGCACTGGAAAAAGTACTACTGTACTCAGCAGGACAAAGCACCACTAGACTAAATAAATCAGCAGGACAGAGCACTGGACAAACTACTAATTCACTCAGCAGGACAAAGCACCACTTTAGTAAAGTTATCAGCAGGACAGAGCACATCAACCTCCCTCTTCACTAACCACAGGGAGAATGAAGATGGCGGCCGCGAGCGGGGCATTTATGAGATCCGAGTTTGGCGAGATCCGACGCGAGACTTGGATGTCATAGCCTCGGTTTGGCTTCATTTGGCGCCCGGAAGTTCCCGAACAGTGCTCGGATCCCATCGGATCCGCACTGTTCGGGTGGGCTCGGATTAGCGAAATCCGAGCCCGCTCATCTCTACTGAAAACGTCTACATGTTTGCAAGACTAGTTGTTTTTGTCACATTTCAGAGACTCCGATTGCATGCATCTCTTTGCTCAGGGATGTGGAGCTAAAAATCCCCAAAGAGTGTTTTCCATGAAGCTTTTAAAGCATGTTTCTACTCTTTCAAAAGGTCTCAACTTAAATGACACAGAATTGGATTAATAGGCATGACATCAGGGTACACCTGGAGTATTACGACCTCCTAAAATGTACCTACCAACTTGCCAAGATCAGCAAACTGTTAGTGGCTCTCGATAGTGTAAGACCGAATCAAAGGCAAGAATTGGAAGAGATGAACATTGATACCAACCGTAGATTTGAAATCTCCTATCAGATATATGGATTCATTTTTTTACCTTCTAAATCAGTTGTTTATATATCTCTTATTCTTTAGAACAGGTCCAACAACAGAGTGGCAAGCTAGACAATGAGCAGTCTCCTGAACTGGAGAGACAAGTGGACATGCATTCGGTCAACACTTTTTCTTCAGAAGGGAGACAATGTAAGGATCCGTCAACTTGGGACCAAAGCACAGTCAATGCTTCCAAAGGTGTAACACACTGTTTTGCTACTCACACATATGGTTTTGGTTTTCCCTGTGTTCCACTTATTCATCTGTAACGGACAAATTTGCCTCATTTTAGGTTGTAAAGATGTATGGGAAAATCTGTGACATAGAGAAGGTGAAAGCTGTGGAGAAGCACATGGTGAAGTTTATTCTGACATGCAGGGTGCCTGGAAAGCATGATTGCATTGCATGCATCATGGCTGAGCCATCCACACTGAGAAATTCTGTGAAATTCTATATTATAACTATAACCTGTTTGACTAGCCTTGATGTCGATGTATGCCTGTGTATGGATGTCCTCAGATGGCCGGACTACATGAAACAGTTCCCACAAGGCAGTGAAATGTCAAGCGGTTGGTAACTGTGGTGACAAACATCTCCTAAACATACCCATTTGTTTGTCCTGTTGATAGGGCAATAGGAAACAGGTTCCCTACCCAATGCAATAAAAATAAGTATGTGAGATTGCTTGTGTGTGTGTGTTTGTTTGTTTGTTCGTTTGTTTGTTTTAACAGTAAGCAAGCAAATCTCATTCTATCTGACTTATCTTTCATTAATTTATTAAAACATTTTACTAATTTTCAGAATACCTGCTTCAGTATAGAATGTTGATAGAATTACAGCTAACTAATGTATTTTGCTCTTTGTACAGCTCAATGTCAGCTCTTTATAAAAACCTCATAATAATAATAATAATAATAATAATGTACCTTGCAATCATGGTATATATCATGCTAATTATTAATGATTAATAAATATCGAGAACCAGAATTGCTCATTAAGATACTCTTGTCAACCATTTTAAGTATATGATCATTTTTTCTAAATAATCTTTATTGCAAACGAAAATGTAATACTTTTTAAAGAAATTTTTTATTGTTCCTAAAATATATTTTTAGCTACAACATCTTCCTATTTCTGTCTCTTTCCTTGACCGATACATTTTTGGAAATCATTATCTTTTTTCATAAAGAGCCAACATGTTACATAGTGCTGTATAGTGAGGTGATCATAATACAATAAATAACATAGCTGGTGGTGCGTAAAGTGTGTGTGTGTAGCTATTGTAAGGCAGAAGCTGTCAGTACTGTGGTATGATTTGAATGAGGAGACAGAGTAGAAGATAGAGGCACAAAATATGAACCATTCACTGTAGAAATGTCAGGACAGACAGTTGCTGGCATCCATGATTTTCCTTCATTACTTTTCTCAACTTAACCTCCTTCTTCTTTTGATTTTGGGAAAGGCCTTCACAGATCACTTCTGTGGTCATCTGTCAGCATGGAGTAGCTATGTGCCTGGTGATTTTCTTTGGCATAAGGCACCTAGCTGACCACACATCCAGGACAATTGAGGGTATATTTACTAACCTGCCAATAGCAACCAATAAGATTCTAGTTATCATTTATTTAGTACATTGTACAAAATTATAGCTAGAATCTGATTGGTTGCTATAGGCAACATCTCCACCTGTTCAAACCCACAGTTTAGTAGATATACCCCTTGGTCTCCATAATTACAACACTGACAGTTGAACTTTTTGGGTCCAGCCGTTATACTGGGGTAGTATTCTTGGAACAATCGCAATCCAGTAGATCTTGGAGGGATGTCAATCCTCGGTGCAACCTTCAAATTTCATTTTACCTTTATTTTTAACTGATTTATATTAATGAAATGCCTACACATAGGTTTGTCACTAAGAGCAAGCTCAATAATTTTGAAGGGGAGAATTTATCCTCTGTAATCCTCTTTTACTGCTGGTGTTTGCCTGTTGTCTGTTGATATTGCAGGAAATTGACTTGGTTATTGCCCCTTATCTCCTGTGGCAGGGGACTATGTGAAAAAGAGTGTCTCCTCTTGAACCACTTTTTGGTCCAACAAGTCCTAGAGGTAAATGTATCAAGCTGAGAGTTTTTCAGCGGCTTTGAAAAACTAATCAGATTTTAGATATCATTTATTTAGTACATTCTACAAAATGAAAGCTAGAATCTGATTGGTTGCTATAGGCAACATCACCACTTTTCAAACCCGCCGGAAAACTCTCAGCTTGATACATTTACTCCCTAATCTTGCTTTTTCTTTGTTTCCCTCCATGTCTATGCTTGCAGTGTTCTTACCATAGTAACAAGCAAAAGACCATGAGCAATTGTTGATCAATTGTGGCCACTATATTAAAATAAACCGCAGTTAATGTGTATTTGCCATCGAACGTACACTATACACAAACGTGGTATTGAATGAATGGTGATGACATACTTCCTTTTCCAGAATCTTTGTTTGTGGGAGTTTTTTTGCGCTGATGTTCAACCCTTTATTTAAATTTATTTAGCATATCGCTGCAGGGAGGCCGTATATTGCTTTAGTGTATTTAGAGTCACAATCTTTTGAGTTGATGTTATGACAGACAGAAATCGCAGCCCACATGCTAAATTGTGCAAAAATCATTTAAAACGTTTATAGTGTGTGTGCATGAATCGGCAAACTGATTGGAACTTCAGTTGTTAGTACAATCATTGTAGATAACACATTGGTTGGAAATTTCTGTAATGTGTGCCTAACCTAAGATGTAAACTGGACAAGGCAAACAGGCAATGCAGTTATGTGTCAATTAATCCCAGAACAAAAGTGAAGATTAAGATAATGGTTGGAGATCAGGTTATTGCTTAAAGCTGGGTACACACTACACTGTTTTCGTCCAATAATCGGCTCAAACAGCCGACATACGACCGCTCGTTCAAAAGTCGGGTCAGTGTGTGCAGTGACATGATGGTCGAAAGTCTGCCCAAATGGACGATTATCGCCTCATTTGGTTGGTCGTACCGTTTAATATTTTCGTTCCAATCTCGTTTCCGATGTGTAGTGTGTATAAACTTCTGACCGATCCACAACAGTGAGTACGAAATTACAGTCATTGCTCACGACATCGCTGTAAAAAGTCGCTAAAGGGACGACCGCTCTTCCCTTTATCGTCCTAAACAAGGCTAGTGTGTATGCAGTCCATGGACCGAGCGATCGGACCATTGATCACATGTAAAATCGCTCGGCATAAAAAGTTGGTCGAATTTTCTGTAGTGTGTACCCAGCTTTAATCACAAGTTACAGTCACACATATTAGCATCCACAAACATTTTCTGATAGAACAATCCAGGAAGATTGGATTAAAATAAAAATTGCTGAAGTTTGACTGAATTTCAGAATCAGCTAAATCAAGTTGCCTTTCTCTAGCCACAATGAATCTTAACAACTTGCGCATTTCAATTCAAGTCCATGACACTGAATTAGAGTGGGCTCTACCAAGTATGTGGTACAGTCCTTGATACTAAGGAAATGAATGGATCGATGGGCATCCACTGTATTGTGATAAGGGGATGTATGTTTTAGTAGCTGTGCGCCACTTCGGAGGAGAACATATATTGCTACAAAACTGTTGGGGATTCATGTTGTGTATAGATGTGCACGACCACCCTGTGGGGATAGGTGCACATACATTTGCCATAGTCTGTTAAATGAACAGTTAATCTTATATAAACTACAAGGCAAAAAGCATGTGGACAACGCTTCTATTTAGTGTGTTTGGCTATCTCAGCCACACCCATTGCTAATATGTACATAAAATCAAGCATACAGTCATGCTATCTCCATAGAGTGAATCGTACTGAAAAGCTCAATTACTTTCAATGTGGCACTGTCATAGGATGTCACCTTTCCAATAAATCAGTTTTAAAATTCCTGTCCTGCTAGAGCTGCCCTACTGTGAGTGCTGTAATTGTGAAGTGGAAACATCTAGGAGCAACAACAGCTCAGTCACAAAGCAATAGGCCACACAAGCTCAAACAACTAGATAATTGGGTGCTGAACCACGTAGAGCATAAAAAGTCTTCATTAGCGAGTTTTAAACTGTCTCTGGAAGCAACGTCAACATAAGGACTGTTCATCAGGAACCTCATGGATTGAGTTTGCGCAAGCAAAAATCAGATCCAGTGAAGGGAAATCTTATTGCTACAGGATACAATGTCATTGTAGAGAATAGTGTGCTTCAAACTTTGTGACAACAATTTGGGAAAGGCCCTTTCGTATTTCAGCACAACCATGCCCCCCCATGCACCAAGCAAGGTCCCTCAAGAAATTTTTTTTTTTTTGTGTGGAAGAACTGGACTGGCCTGTACAGAGCCCTGACCTCAACCCTATCATACACCTTTGGGATGAATTCGAACATTGACTGTGAGCTAGGCCTTATCATCCAACATCAGGACCTGTCCTCACTAGTGCTCTTGTGGCTGAAAGGGCACAAATCACCGCAGCCATGTTCCAAAAACTAATGGAAAGAATTGTAGGAAGACTGGAGGCTATTATAGCAACAAAAGGGATAATGTGGTAATAGATTTTAATAGAAACTCCAAAATGTTATGTCTGCGTCATTTATTTATTTATAAAGCACCACTAATTCTGCAGCACTGTACAGAGCACTCACTCTCATCAGTCCCTGCCCCAATGGAGCTTACAGTCTAAGCTCCCTAACACACACACGGATAGACTAGGGTCAATTGTATAGCATTCAATTAAGATACTAGTATTTTTTTACAGTGTGGGTGGAAACCAGAGCACCCAGAGGAAACCCATGCAGACATTGGGAGAACATGCAAACTCCACACAGATAAGGCCATGCTCAGGAATCGAACTGATGACCCCAGTGCTGTGAGGCAGAGGTGCTAACCACTAATCCACTGTCCTGCCCAGTCCCATGGGATTAGGTAGAGGTTAGCATACCTTGGGACACATTTAGTTCCCATAGCTGTCTCTTGTGTCTGCATATAAATATGTCCTGGAATAGAAAATAATTGTGTGTGAGGATGTTTTTAATGTAATTTGCTTGAAGTCTATTTCAGCTCTATCCTTATCAACATTTTGTTCTAGTGTTTTCCTGATCACTAATGTGCTGCTATACTACTGTATCAAACATCTTTTTACAATTAACATTTAAAGTACTGTAGACCGGTTGTATATTTTCTTCCATAGTTGGCCCTGAAATATGTTTACAACATGTGTTGTTTCTCTAAGGAATCATGTTATTTTGCTGATATATGGTTGTAGGATAAGTGATAAGTTTTACATTGTATAGTCAATACCTGACAAAATAGGTCTACAGGTGGGTTGGTGATTGATTTATGTTTTTTGGGTGGGAAGTAGAATGTTGGAATCTATGGTTGCTTGAGTTGATTCTATTTTAATTCTTGTTGGTTTAGTATATCATGATTATAAGCTTTTAGTGTTCTATAAAAGTCTGCAATAAATCTACTTCTGTGGTCATAGGGGAGTTTGTCATATGGGAGTCTGGTCTGTTCTCTGGTTTATTGACTGTGTCTAAGTGCTTTTTAAGTGATTTAAGATGCTTCAGTTCCTTCTTTGGCAATGTTAGATTTAGGTGTACAGACTTTTTTATGTTGTATATATGCATTCAAGATCATACTTAGTTTCTCAAAAGTGCGATTGCATTACCTGTATGCGCTAGAGTTCGTTTTAAGTGTGAGGTGTTTGAGCAGTTTCTCTGAGTGCTGGTCCACAGTTCTCTTTTTAGAGCTGTTTTGGAATATCTGCAGAGTCCATTGACTTAAGCTTGACAAAAAGGGGGAAGAGTGGTTTTAGAGATGTCCTCTTGAACTCTCAGTTGAACAAGGGAATAGTATATTAGTGCAGCTAATGTAACAAAAGAGCTAAAATAAAATGTATTAAAACAAATATTAATATACATAATATAGAACAATTTTACTTACACACCTAGAGCCTGATTCATTAAGGATCTTAAACTAAGAAGTTTCTTATTTCAGTCTTCTGGACAAAACCATGTTACAATGCAAGGGGTGCACATTAGTATTCTGTTTTGCACATAAGTTCAGTACTGACTGTTTTTTCATGTAGCACACAAATATCAACTTTAAATTTCAGTGTACAAATAAGCTATCAAGTATTTGTGTGCTACATGAAAAAAAACAGGCAGTATTTAACTTATGTGCAAAACAGAAAACTAATTTGCACCCCTTGCATTGTAACATGGTTTTGTCCAGGAGACTTAAATAAGAAACTTCTTAATTTAAGATCATTAATGAATCAGGCCCCCTAATTGCATATACTTACATATTGTATTTTTAGTCACATAAGCTGTGCTCCAGTTAATGGGTTTGAAAAGAGCCTTGTGTTACAATCCTCCATTTCACCCATCTAGTTTAGGTGGTCATTAGACAAAAAAAAGCTTATGCTTCTATGCATAAAAATATTGCATATAAGCATGTAACTGTCTATAAGTCAATTTATGTTTGACAAACCAAGTAAGGTGAGAGTTGAGTTTCATCTAAGCTACTATGATACTAAAAAACATATAGTACTCTATGATCATCACTATAAAATGTGTACCACAGATGTTAATTATTTAATTATTACTGTTTCAATGGTGGTTTGTGAACAGGGGATATAAATTGTTTTTACTTGTTAAGACTTCTTCCTACTTCTTGTTCTTCAGCTGAATGTCCATTCATTCCCGCTGTTTAGAATTGTGCCAATTGGATTATAGCACAGAGGTTGCTTTATTTCCTACACAGAGGACTCAGAAGTGCAGCCAAGCCTGTATTAGAACAAATTAACCAAATCCATTAAGCTTAATGGAGTATTCAAGGTCAAAAAGGTCAGGTATTAATCGGACCTATAACCTTGCCTTAAGCAACTGTGTCTTTATTCATTGATGCCTGCAGCAGTTCTGGCTAATTTATTGCCATAGCATGCTGTTTGGGTGTTTACTATGGCCTCTAGAGTTAGACTGAAACAAGGCACAATGCATTTATGGGCCACTAATACAAATAGTCTACAAGGTTTAACAAGAAAAACCCTCTGTATTGACACAAACAACATTTTCTACATTGATAAATTGGATATTATGGTTTCCACCAGCTTTTCCCAGCACAATGACTTTAATATATAAACTTAAAAGAGAGAAAAATTCAGTTAAAGTGCAATTACATCCTTTACCAGCAACACAATTTTTCTGTCAATGGAATTATACTTGAAAATTGACAAATGCAGTCACAGAATAAGTGTATTTTATTAATATCCAAAACTGCTGGTACAAATTATATTTTGTGTTAAAATATGCCTAGTTTTGTACAAATATGCCCTCTTATACAGAGAAATGCATTGATATGCAGCCCAAGATGGTGGTAATTGCAGGTTGAGTGGACTCAGAGGCTTTGATGTCCAAATATCAGCAAGGTGGACTTGTGTGTCTCACTTTACGCCCAAATGCAAAATCAGAATTTCCACTTTCATGATAAGAAATTAGATGAGGTTCAAGTGGTAGAGATGTTGAGGTGCATGTTTCTCTGCAGGGTTCCCACCCTGCTCCACTATTTTATCCATACTTGCCAATTCTCCTAGAATGTTCCGAATTCTGCGTAGGTCTCCTGGATGATTTCCAGGAGAGTAGGACAGGACTCCTAGTGAAGTGGGCAGGATTAGAGCCGCCATGACGCAATTCACAGGGAATAACATGTTTGCATCATTCCCTCACAGGGACGGGGACAAAAATTACCCATTTAACAGAGAATCCTCCCTCCCTTCTCTGTCCACACACTCCCAGAGGGAAACATCAAAAAGTTGTCAAGTATGATCTTGAAGGTGCTAGAATTCAAGCACTTTTTTCATATTCCAGGGGGTAAATGTATCAAGCTGCGAGTTTCTGGTGGGTTTGAAAAGTGGAGATGTTGCCTAGAGCAACCAATCAGATTCTAGCTTTTGTTTTGTGAAATGTACTAAATAAAAGAGAACTAGAATCTGATTGATTGCTAGCGGCAACATCTTCACTTTTCAATCAACTTTTAAAAAGGGAAGCCCATATTCTAAAAATGTAGTAAGAAATGTGTGGATAGTGACATATAACTTTGATGGACAAGACTGTCCAAATGTATTCTTGCTTAATTATTTATTCATTCAAATAATTAAAAAAACTTAATTGTAGTAGAAAAATGGAGTTGAAGTTAACATTAATGAATGAGCTGTCATAAAGTGGTAGTAGGCTTAATGGTAGTAGACATTTTCATCATCATCATCATCATCATCATCACCACTTATTTATATAGCGCCACTGATTCAGCAGCGCTGTACAGAGAACTCATTCACATCAGTCCCTGCCCCATTGGAGCTTACAGTCTAACTTCCCTAACATACACACACAGACAGACTGAGGGCAATTTAACAGCAGCCAATAAACCTACCAGTATGTTTTTGGAGTGTGGGAGGAAACCGGAGCACCCGGAGGAAACCCACGCAAACACAGGGAGAACATACAAACTCCACACAGATAAGGCCATGGTCGGGAATCGAACTCATGACCCCAGTGCTGTGAGGTAGAAGTGCTAACTACTTGCCGTGACATTTTTAATTACCACTATGCACTGTACATTGAGGGGAATCGTAAACTAAAAAAAAGCAGCACTGAATAGTGATATATAGGTGTGTCCTTAACTATAAAAATCAAGGGAAACCATGGCAGGATACATAAAACCAAAGATAATAGTATATAAAAAATAATTTCTAAATATCTCAATAAATATAATATGTATTATATTTATTGAGATATTAGAAATTATTTTTTATGAGGCCTATGTATGCCTCATAAGTTGGTATATTGGTAATTCAAACCAAACATTTAAAAAACTGTGACTAAAAGCTGTATAAATGGAATCACAAATAATGTCTATAAATGGACTAAATTAATGAGTATTTTCGTGTAGCTCTAGTAAGTATATGGTAGCTCATATAAAGATATAGTCACAAAAGAATCCCTCAAAGCTGTCCAGCAAATTGGCCCATAAGTTGAAAAATATATAGCAATCTAGTACTGGTATATTAAGGGTATTCCACGTCCAGATCCTGAAGGAACGTTACTGTCAGAACTCTTGCATAGGAAATAAATTATATAACTCACTTAATTGTCTCAGTAGTTTCAATGCTACAGCTCCCTGCTTATGACTCCGTCCGGGTGCTCTAGACACAACCATCGGAGAACATGATCCAGAAGCACAGCGGTATATTTCCTCGCCGTAAGTGACATTAGTAATAACAAAAGGGGAGTAGATCTTCACATAAAAAAACTGTAGAGATTAATTTCAGCATTGGTAGCAAGTTCCAATTAGATCAATTAGGACACACAAATCCTGTAGGGAAAAAATATGGTACCAGTATAAATACAAAATGACTCCAATATCAGATAACTGAAACAGCGATCCCAGAGTAGACCCTGACGCGTTTCGTCTGTTGAACCCAGACTTTGTCAAAGATAGAATGAGGTTTACTCTGTTATGACCTCCTTTGTATAGAGCAAATCTATCCAGCTCTTGTCAATCAACTTCAATTACCAAGGAACAGCTGATATGAAATAAAAAGCATACAAGCCAAAAACAGAGTACTGGGGAGAGTATTGAGGGGATTGTGATACAAATAAATAACATTTAATAAAATGAAACAGTACAATGACATAAAATGAAGGGTAAGCTGACCATGTCCTAATGAACTTACAATCTAAGGTATTTCCAAATGTACCTGCACAAGTATGTGCTGGTTTTCTGGGGATAGATCCAAAAAACAGAAATGTCAGTGTGATCCTTGTTATATGCCAGGTAGACAATTAAGTATGTGCTTAAAATGATATGCCCTACTTGCACACATATTTTGCTGTTTTAAATATACCTTAACAATAAATGTTTAAATTATGTGGACACTGTAAAATGTAAAATGAAGTTGTGCATTACACATCCATATTGCACACAGTGGTATAGCTAAAGGGCAAAAAGTAAGCTGGGACCATGCACACCTATCTATACCTCACTCACTCTAAGCATACCGAAATTAAGGACCCATTTCCCTGTAATATATATTTATAATTTTTATATATTTGTTTATGTTATGTAACAAGCAAGTCATTCTTTGTATTCCCACTCCAGTGCATACATCTGTTTAGATGCTTATTATAAATGCATTGTCATGCGCAGACTTTCCCCTGGGTTTGGTGTGCATGTCTGGTCTCCTCTGTCGGATAGTCACACCGGTGTAACTCTGGAGCTTCGGTCTGGAAATGGACGCCATCTTGGTAAGCAGGCATGTGCACATGCGCATGTCCATCTTTTATGATCTTTCCTTCTGTGGCATTGGCTGCTGTCCTCTTGCACTCCTAGCTCACAGCATATTTAAACCCCATTATCTGGCAATATGGTGCTAGATCTTTTTGTCTAGTTAGCTTGTTGCTACTGACTGTTTGGTTCCAGTGTCCTGAGCAATTCAGCTAATTCTGACATTTCCATCTCCAGTGAACTTCAGTATATTCCTGGTATCTCCATCTCTAGTGAACCTCAGCATATACTTGCTATTCTCACCTGGTACCTGCTCAGAGGGCCGTGACCTGCATGGTGCTAACATCAAAGACCAAACCTCTTTGCGTGGGGTCCTTGGCGAAGACCTACACCATGTAATATTCCACACCTCTGTTGTGGGTAGAGTTAAATCAGGCAGATTGCTTGAATCCAAAAGCTCCAGTGTAATTCCCTGACATGCACTCTTTGTTCAGATGCACGCTCTGTGATGCCTCCTGCCTCTTTGTGCTCTGTACCTGAGCAACAGGTTTGCTACTACTAGTCTATTCTAAATCTGAATATTTGACTTTCCTTTTCTGACTCAGCTTGATCTTCAGACCATTTTTACTAAAGTCTGTTAGTGACCCTAGCTTGTATATTTATAATTTTATTTTTAATTGAATTCTACCACCTGCTACAACCCTTGGCCTGTTACAGACCTTTGCTTTGTGTTTCCTAACTATATATATCTTCCAGTGTTTGACACTGTCACCTGCTATTCAGTGAGGCTAGCTTGGTGGTCACTTCAGAATCATTAGGTATATCATCAAATTTTGGGAAGTATGTTATTGTATTGGTGTATTAAATATTGTTTGTGCACTTGTGACAGGATGGACCGCCTATGCCACCCTGTCTGCTGTTGCTGGGAACCGGCTGAGCTTACTTTGCCACCGCTCCATTTCGTTATCCCAAATGCGCCCTCTTGCCGCAGTAAGAGGGGCTTACAATGCTGCCACCACTGAGCTCCTTTATGGCGCTCAGAACCACGTTCCTCCAGGGTAACTATCACTGCTAGTGTACTCCTGTGCTGGTACACTTGGACTGGTAACTCCGGACCTCTTACTATGGATCCGGGTTGCTGTGGATGGATCCTCCCTGGCCTATCACACTGACCAGAGCTGCATGGGTAGCAGGCAGAGCGGTGGTACTGGAAAAGCTTGGGTCCAAACCTCAGAATCAGCCAGAGAACGGATTAGATTTCAGGGTCTAAATCGGCAGGTCACAGGATTACAGCAATATTGAAGAAGTTGTCAAGCAGGGTCTTCAAGCATAGTGATGTTTATTGCTCAAGTGTCCTGACAAGGACACTTCCACTGATTTAAGGTATCAGTGGTCAGGTCAGATGGAACATCAGAATGATACATTTCAGTGTACAAGTCAGTGCATTTATACAGATTTGGACACATGCTATTTTTAGAATCAGGATGTACTCTATTTACACAAACATGGATTTACATGCATTGGAAAGCTAGCCATATTTACACTTATATGTGAAATTCTAGAAACGCTGTGATGTCCTACACCTGGTTTTCAGATGCAGAGAATCCAGGAGTCAGTCTTAATTAAAAGATCCTGCCTTCAATGTTGGACCTTCACACATCCAAATATCTAATTAACATGGGGCTTTTTATCAGATTGTTCGGAATACATATTCACAGAGAACAACAAAAACCAAAAACAAGCTACTTTCCCACATCACAATACACAAGAAGCTTTGTAAACAAAGGCTCATTGTATCAGATATATACATGAGAAATAGGCATATCCTATAGCAAGGTTAAACAAGAGACAAATTTCTTCCCCTGGTCTCATAAATAATGGTTTCCTATCTCACAATATACACAATATCAAAAATAAGTGCATATGCAATTATATAAATAAATGCCCTGCGCTATTTTCTTTAAATAAATTTATCCCAAAAGTTATTTAATAGTGATGCAGTCACAGCACTAAATTACATTAGTTTAATTACTGAATTGTGCATTTCTATTCCATGACACAGTTCTATATACAGTATAATAGATATATACAGAATAATATATCTTATTTTTTATTGTATTTTTCTTCTATGGGCATAAATAGGCTTAATTATCTGCTTAATTTCTTTGTACATGTATATTGTTGGTAGGATTAATGTAAGCTAATCACTTGCAGGCAGGGGACAGGCAAAACAAATATGAAGATAAGGTGCTTGCCTCAGGCATAAGTTTTAATGAATTTGTGAGCCGGAGCCTGTGAAGAGGGCAAAGAAAAGAAAAGAACTCTCACCTGATTGACAGCTGGATGCAGGTAGGTGTTCTTCTTCTCAATGGTCTCCCAGTGCTGGTGACAGCGAATCGGTAACGATTCGCTACCAGTCAATCACTGAGTGGAATGATGAGCCAATCAGAAGACATTGCATTAAAGAAGGAAGACGTCGGAAGAAGCAGGATAAGAGAAAATGCTGGATAGAGGACAAAAACCGGCAGGATCAACAGAAAAGACGTCGGATAGAAGAAAGAAGCCGGCGGAGAGAAAAAGAGAAAACAGAAGACACCATCAAACAGCAGAAGAGCTGTGGGATCAAGCAAGAAGACTGCTGAAGAGAAGCAACAGGAGGAAGGCAAATGTTATGCTCAGGAGTGTCCTTTCAGTCTAGATTAACACAGGCCTAGCATGGCACGGAGTCTAACAGCCCCCTGGTTTTTTCCAAGAACCACTGCAGAGTGGGATGGGTTTAGCTGCTAGGAGACTGCAGGTCGCGGCCCTTGGTTCTGTCTCTAGACGTGAGAAAAATAGGAGAATAGGCAACCAAGCAAAAAAACAAAGGTAGTACCTTAGGGGATGTTGGAGCGGAGAGATGAGTGGTGCAGCTGACCCTCGGCAGAGAGGATAATCAGAGGGGGTGGTCAGGAAACTAGCCAGGTCCGGTATACGATTCAGATGGCCGACTTTACATAGGGATGGAGCAAGAGAATAGTCAAAAGGAAAGCCGGTTTCGGTACACAGGTCAGATGACTGGACTGCAGAAGGGAGATTTGAGGAGAGTTTAACAGCAGGCAAGCCGGGTCTGGTACACAGGAAGGAATCAGCAGACTGTAGACCATGCCCGCCAGGGAGTCATGTGACCGACCCCACCGCGAACCCGGAAGTATCGAACGACAGACAGAACAGGAGCATGGAGAAGTTAAGAATCCTCACAGCAAAAGAGCTATCACGATTCCCCCCTGCTGCTAACAAAAGTGGCCAAAGTCAGGTAAGGGCCTTTGGGCAGGCCTCTTCAAGGCACACACCTGTACACTCTCTATCTAACACTTTGCAAACACTGTACACTTTGGACACAAGGCCCTGGGCATCTTTTGAGCACTAGGGCCGTGCAACAGTAGTGAGTATAAGGCCCTAGGTATTTAGGTGTATTTAGGTTCACTGAATTTTTCTCTTTTGGCGCATTTGTTAAATAAAGAGAACATTTAATTAGCCTGTGGACATGTAATTCATGTAATTCAGCCTGTGGAGATCAGATTGACATTGGGCCTGGTAGCAGCTCAGACAGTGTTGGCTGACCTGTGACACTCCGGGTGTTGTGAAACTACAAGTCCCAGCAAACCCTTCCAGCAATAAGCTGCTATATATTGGCAAAGTATGCTGGGACTTGTAGTTTCACAACACCTGGAGTGTCACAGGTTAGCCAACACTGAGCTAGGAGGTACCCTGTCATTTTGAGACCACACACAATCTGTCCCTTTTGCATCGTACTTAGTTGGCCATTGTGTGGTGGTCACTTTACTGTATTGTGTATTAGTTTAAAGTATTTTCTCTTTTTATGATCCGGAAGTCAGGCCCCCAATAAAAGTGAGCTTTTGGTATTCGTTATTCCCTATTGTCTGAATTCTTTGATTGGTGTCTTTGAACTTTTGGGGATTGATTTAGGGCAGTACACTACACCTAGTGCTAGGAGTTTAAGGTTGCATGGCATCTGATCACATACATTTGTTAGGACCTAGACACAATCGTTTTGTTGCATTATTTTGGTTACTACTTGTGTGGGAGGTACATATAAGCCTGGTAGACAGTCTTGTAGGAGGGCTGTCTTGTGTCACCCTTTTTTACCTAGGTACCAATAATGGAAGAGCAGACGACCATCAAGAGGAAATTACATGGTTTTGTCTCTCTCTTGGTGGGGCCCTCACCAGTACATTGGTGAGTAGAATATTTGGGTGGGAATCTTCCCTGTCATGAATACCCTTAATACCATGCCCAGGCCTAGACCAAAACAATGTGTTGGTGATAGGAGTAGAGTATATACTTCTGACCTTCACCTTGTACACCCCCTTCCTTCCACTGCATTATTGCACTTCAGTAATTAGTTGTGGTTTCTCCCCTAGACTCATGCAGTGTGGGGAGCAATGCTGAAGAGTCGATATGAATGGTAGGTGGACAAGTCGTGACAAAGGTAAGACCTTTGTGTGCGTCTGTTGTTCTCTGCAGGTGCTACAAATGCAAGGCATTACATACCTTGTTATGATCTTTTATCTGGCACAATAATTTACATTTTTATGTTTTACTTATTAGGCATTGTAATGTCTCTATAGAAACAGTGACTATTGTAGAATTATACCAGTTGTATTTTTTATAATATTTCTTGCAATAAGGTTTTCTATATAATGAAGGGATACATATATGTTTTCTGCTGTATGTATCATTATTATTAATGAATGGACTATAATGAGAAATCACTCACCAGTCAACAATTTTTTATTTCTGTACATTATTGTACTGAACTGCCATTGAATACATAATTTGATTTCTTTTTATTGCTTTGGTGAGGTGACACCTTTCGCATAGACCGAGCAGCATATTTGTGAAACATTTGGTAAGTTCTTTTCTGACAGTTTATTACATGTTTATTTCAACTTAAACGTATTCATGAATATGCTGCTGCAGCAGCTGTTCTTTTCATTATATTGTTTTGTGTCCTTCTCAAAGATGCTCAGACCATTCATGCAAGCAGGCTATGTCTGTCAGGAGCAGCTACATTTAAGATGCAGAGGAGGCACCACTACTGATTCCCCCTGACTACTAACCTCAGAGGTGAGAATGCCTGGCTGAAGTCTGCTTGGAACATCAAATAAAGGGGTCTGAGTCAGAAGACAGTTGATCTTAAAAAAATCTTTTAAAACTATCCTTAGTGTCAGTCTCCTGGGGATCAATTTAATTGATGTTTCACTTCTAATTCCCCCAGGACATAGATTATACGAACCTAGGAGAGTGTTTTATTTTCTGTAATTTTTATTTTTCCCCAACTACCATGCATTGATTTTGTATTTGATTTGTTATATGTTTGTATTATATCCAAAGCTCTGTATTTGTTTTAATAATTTAATAATTTTGTTTGTCATGTTCTTAAAGAAGTTGATAGCTGTCAGGTCATTTGGATTCCCTGACTTGCCCTGCTCTGTGGATCCCATATTCCCTGAGGGCCTTGCTGTTGGAACGAACGGGTCGACAGTTAAATTAATGCACGAAAAGATGGAGAAACTGCAGGCTACTAGTTCTAGCATAATCCCTGTTGGACCTACTCTATCTCCCTCATGGGGATCCCCAGTTTTGGTATTACTGAAACTTTAATTGGCTATACCTAAAAACTTAGTGGTGAGGGTGGACAATATAGCCAATTTATAGACCAATATAGACTGCTCCTCGTAATGAAACCAGGCACTTACTCTACAGATCCACTAAAAGTGGGCATGATGCTTACACTCCTGAAAGAATATGCCCCAGTTTGAGCAACTCCTATCTGAAAAAAGGGCATTCAACTTGTTATATCACTTTCTTTCGGACTTTGCAGCAGCCTTTGATTACCCTCATTGCTTATCAGTCCACCAGTCAAACACCATTTTTCCAAACTATGGTTTTCACCCACAGGCTAATGCTACTTCATGGACTGCATGCTCTCTGCCTGTCATTTCCGAAATCAATCAAACTATCTAAGAGACTCATTAATCTGTATGCAACATTTTACTAAAAGCTCAACATAAGGTTTTATTTAATACATTAAAAGCACATAAGTTTTATAAATAATATATAGAGTATATTATATAATAAATCCTTTTTTTATGCTGCTCATGTATTGCATTTGGATGCCAGTGGTTTAGTGAGGTTACAGGCTAGAGATAGCAGGTAATTTTGCAAGATATTGACATATATCAGTTTGGCCTGATTCCTGTGAAGATGCTACACTCCACACTGTAAAGGGGGTATTTATTTAGGACCAAATCTATTCTTGCTTTACCGCACCATTAAATGATTTTTTTTTCCAGTATCTATCTTTTGGACACATAGGACTAACAACCCTGTGAACAGCACAAATAAGAATCACTCAAGCAAGTCCCACATTAATTCGTGGAGAACCAAACCCACCTGAACTTCGTGGATCCTCGGCTCGGCTCGGTACCTCGGAAGTGAAAACGAGGCAAAACATCATCGCTATGTCGTCGGATCTCGCCAGTTTTGGACTCTATAAGTACCGCCCTTCACGGAGATCCAGCGCCATTTCACAGAGAGACACAGAAAAGGTAGAAGGGCTGTTGGCAGTCTCCACTGCAGTTGGGCAGCATCATTAATGAAAGAGAAAGAGGAGGGATGGCAGTGCTTTTGGCAGTCTCCAGTGACATTGTACTGTGACATAGCTCACCCAGAAACAGAAGAGGTGGCAGTTTTCATTGCTGAAAGACACATTCAGTAGCGCACACAGGGGGGTTTCTGAGTCTCTAGAAACCCCCCCTGCGCTAACTAAGTGGCCACTGTTCTATACAGCAGCCGCGGCGCTGTCAAAGAAGCGTCCATGGAGGTGCTGTATTGTATACAGCACCGCCGCAGACGCTTCTCAGACAGCGCCGTGGCTGCTGCATAGGACAGCGCTGGCGAAATGGAGCGCTGCTGACATTATAGGACTGACAGCATAATTAAAAGTCTCCAGTGACATTCTACTGTGCCATAGCTCACCCAGAAACAGGAGAGGTGGCAGTGTTCAGTGCTGAAAGCACAATTGTAATAATACGCTGGCAGTGTTTTTAAAAATCTCCAGTGACATTTTACTGTGCCATAGCTCACCCACAAACAGGAGAGTTGGCAGTGTTCAGTGCTGAAAGCACAATTGTAATAATAGGGCTGGCAGTGTTTTTAAAAATCTCCAGTGACATTTTACTGTGCCATAGCTCACCCAGAAACAGGAGAGGTGGCAGTTTTCCATGCTGAAAGACACATTATAGGGCTGGCAGTGTAATTAAAAGTCTCCAGTGACATTCTACTGTGCCATAGCTCACCCAGAAACAGGAGAGGTGGCAGTGTTCAGTGCTGAAAGCACAATTGTAATTATAGGGCTGGCAGTGTTTTTAAAAGTCTCCAGTGACATTCTGCTGTGCCATAGCTCATACAGAAACAGGATGGGTGGCAGTGTCCTTGTCACTCTCCTGTCACATTGCTATGTGCCATTGAACGCACAGAAGCAGGGGTAGCAGTGTTCTTGTCACTCTTCAATCTTCAGTCACATTGTTCTTGTCACTCTCCAGTGTCAGTCACGATAATACTAATCCTTCTACGTCATGTGCTAAAGCCTATGTTAAAGTGCATAGTGGTTTTAAGTCAGGGAAACAAAAATGTAAAAAAGCACCTTTTACCTTGGTAAAGAAAAAAACACCTGTAATCCAGGCAAAGTTAAGTGCTGAAAAAATAAAATTGCCAACATACCATTCTACACACGCAGTGGCAAGGAAAGAATCATGCCTTCGACTTTCTCTATGAGTGCTAGTTCTGCAACTGTCAGTGAACCATCTTCTTGTAAGGTCAGTCATGACGATACAAGACCTTGTCATTCTGACTCAAAAAGTGGTGCCCAAATACTTTTACATGTAAAAGCCGAGCTGAAAGAAAACAGTAAGGCAGTCGACAATTCAGGTTTCCACAGTATTATTAGGTCACCAATCACATGGTGCACAGTATGATTAGGTAGACTATTCAAATGTAGGGGTGTGCACCGGGCACTTTTAGTGTTTTGGGTTCTGATTAGCTTGAGGTTTTGGGTTCTGATTTGTTTTGCTAAAACACCTGATGAAAGGTTTTGGTTCTGATTTAGGGTTTTGGGTTCTGATTTATTTTTTAAAAAGCATAAAAAGCGCTAAAATACATTATTTTGGTTTTTTTACACTCCTACGCTATTATTAACCTCAATAACATTCAATAACAATCATTTCCACTAATTTACAGTCTATTCTGAACACCTCACACCTCACAATATTCTTTTTAGTCCAAAACGTTGCACCGCGGTAGCTTTCTGGACTGCGTAGTGGAGTGGCCCCGGTACCCAATTTGGTACCGGGGCCACAATACCTCCTCCAACTGGTCTCAATTCCACTGCACATATGGCTGCTCCTCCATCCTCTGCAGCATATAGAGGGTAGAGTTCTAGCGTGTCAATACCTCTTGTTTTCGATCATGACAGTGCATTTTAATTATTTTTGGATTTGCCCCCAACACTGAATGTAGTTAAATATCTGATACGCATCTATCTGGACTGCGTAGTAGAGTGGCCCCGGTACCCAATTTGGTACCGGGGCCACAATATATCGCCCTCAACAGGTCTGAATTCCACTGCACAGATGGCGGACACCGGATGGACGTCTAAAACCAACATAGATGTTAAGACCGCATTTCCTCTTTTTTGGGACTGCACAAACAATTAACGTAGTAATATAAATGGAAGTTACTATTTTTTTGAACTACAGAAAGAAAGAACGTAGTAATAAAAATGGCAGTTACTCTTTTTTGGAACTACAGAAAGAAAGAACGTAGTAATAAAAATGGCAGTTACTCTTTTTTGTAACTACAAAAACAAAGAACGTAGTAATATAAATGGAAGTTACTATTTTTTGGAACTACTGAAATAAAGAAAGTATTAATAGAATCGGCAGTTACTCCTTTTTTGAACTACAGTAAGAAAGAACGTAGTAATAAAAATGGCAGTTACTCTTTTTTGGAACTACAGAACGAAAGAACGTAGTAATACAAATGGCAGTTACTCTTTTTTGTAACTACAAAAACAAAGAACGTAGTAATATAAATGGAAGTTACTATTTTTTGGAACTACTGAAAGAAAGAAAGTATTAATAGAATCGGCAGTTACTCCTTTTTGGAACTACAAAAACAAAGAACGCAGTAATAGAAATGGCAGTTTCTCTTTTTTGGAACTTAACAAGAATTATATAATTTTGTTTATTCAGAAATGATGAGTCTCTCTATTAGAGTGTAATGCCCCTTAAAACTCCTTTAAATAAAATAGTACGTATTCTAGGAGACCCTGTTTATGTATTTAACTTGGTTCTGCAAAAATATGCATGATGATCACTGGACAGAGATCTGTAATAGAGCAGCGATTAAAGTGGCCTGATTAAAGGTCATGTAAGATCTTAAAGCACTCACAATTATATAGAGACTGTATTCACATTAAAGACGCTGCCTAACATGCCTAAAAGTTGGCACTTATACAACGCTTGCTTCACTGGGTGATGTGAGCAAGCGGAGTGTGTTAATATGGAGAGACCCTATCTAAACATTAATATGATAGAACAAATTGCAGCGCTGTATACGCTGTGTGTAGGTAAGGTAGGGATCTCAAATACCAAGACACTCTGTTTAGCCTAATCCCTGACAATGTAATATCACGGAAAGTCTATTTGCTTATCAAGGGCAATGCCTAGCTTTTGCTAAATCAGACAGAGTATGCAGCGCACGTCTAACACCAACATAGCTATGCCGGTGACATGGCCTGCAGGAATATCTCTGATGGAGAT
The DNA here is from genome assembly GCF_038048845.1 of Mixophyes fleayi. Classification (NCBI taxonomy): domain Eukaryota; kingdom Metazoa; phylum Chordata; class Amphibia; order Anura; family Limnodynastidae; genus Mixophyes; species Mixophyes fleayi. The sequence continues at coordinate 190,942,324 of NC_134404.1, read as the reverse complement.
ATTACTAGGCCCCAAAGAGCACATAATGCCAAAAAAAGAGTTGCAAGATGGAATTGTCCTTGGGCCCTCCCACCCACCCTGATGTTGCTGAAATAGGACATGCACACTTTAACAAACCAATCATTTCAGCGACAGGGCCTACCAAACTACTGTGGCTGAAATGATTGGTTTGTTTGGGCCCCCACACAAAAAAAAGCTATTCATCTCTCCCTGTACAAACTAAACTGGCTCTACTGAGGCAAGATGTCGTCCTCATCCTCATACTCTGATTCCTGGCCCCCTTCAGTGTGTACTTCCTCATCCTCACATTATCAATTCGTCCCCGCTGGACTCCACAACCACAGGTCCCTCTGTATTATCTGGAGGGCAGTGCTGTACTTGATTGAGGAATTGATAATTCATTTTTATGAACATCATTTTTTCAACGTTCTGAGGAAGCAACCTCCTTCGCCGCTCACTGACCAGGTTCCCCGCTGCACTAAAAACTCTTTCCAAGTACACACTGGAGGGGGGACAACTCAGGTAAAATAGAGCCAGTTTGTACAGGGGCTTCCAAACTGCCTTTTTTTCCTGCCAGTAACAATATGGACTGTCTGACATGTCTATTTGGATGGTGTCAGCAAAATAATCCTCCACCATTTTTTCTATTGTGACAGCATCCAATGCAGCGACAGTAGACATGTCTGCAATGGTTGGCAGGACCTTCAGTCCGGACCAGATGTTGTCTGCATCCCCGCTAGTGGGTCTTTTAGGAAAACTCAGCTTTTTCCTCGCAGCCTTAGGTGTGGAAGAAAATGAAGGTGGAGCTGTTGGCATGTCACGGTCCTCTTCAGAGGACAATTTCCTGACCAGCAGGTCTTTGCACCTCTGTAGACTTGTGTCCGCTGGAAACAGAGACACAACATACACTTTAAACCGAGGATCGAGCATGGTGGCCAGAATGTATTCCTCTGACTTTAAAAGAGTGACCACCCTCGGATCCTGGCAAAGCGTACAAAGGGCTTCATCCACAAGAGCTACATGCTTGGTGGAATCGCAATGGTTTACCAGCTCCTCCCTCACTTTCTCTTGTAATATAGATTGCAGTACCTATTCTCTGGAATGGCTTAAAAAATGAACGTAGTAAATGTAATATAGATTGCAGTACCTATTCTCTGGAACTGCTTAAAGAATAACGTAGTAAATGTAATATAGATTGCAGTACCTATTCTCTTGCACTGCTTAAAAATTGAATGTATTAAATGTAATATAGATTGCAGTACCTATTCTCTGGAACTGCTTAAAGACTGAACGTAGTAAATGTAATATAGATTGCAGTACCTATTCTCTTGTACTGCTTAAAGAATGAACGTATTAAATGTAATATAGATTGCAGTACCTATTCTCTGGAACTGCTTAAACAATGAACGTAGTAAATGTAATATAGATTGCAGTACCTATTATCTGGAACTGCTTAAAGACTGAACGTAGTAAATGTAATATAGATTGCAGTACCTATTCTCTTGTACTGCTTAAAGAATGAACGTATTAAATGTAATATAGATTGCAGTACCTATTCTCTGGAACTGCTTAAACAATGAACGTAGTAAATGTAATATAGATTGCAGTACCTATTATCTGGAACTGCTTAAAAATTGAACGTATTAAATGTAATGTAGATTGCAGTACCTATTCTCTGGAACTGCTTAAACATTGAACGTAGTAAATGTAATAAAGATTGCAGTACCTATTATCTGGAACTGCTTAAAAATTGAACGTATTAAATGTAATATAGATTGCAGTACCTATTCTTTAGAACTGCTTAAATATTTATTTATTTTATTAATTTTGTATAATTTTTTAAATTATTTTTTTTTAGTAATTTTTAAGAGATTTTAATAATTATAAAATTTGTATGGACTTAGCACAACAAAGCACAGAACTAAAGTACCACTGGACTCAGCAGGACAGACACTGGCCAAAGCACCACTGGACTCAGCAGGACAGAGCACAGGACAAAAGCACCACTGGACTCAGCAGGACAGAGCACATAACAAAAGCACCACTGGACTCAGCAAGGACAGAGCACTGGACACAGGCATAAAGCACCACTGGACTCAGCAAGGACAGAGCACTGATCACGCAGGAGCACCACTACCCTACACACCCTCCCTCTTCCCTGATGTCAGGCGAAATGAAGATGGCGGCCGCAAGGTGAGTATTTATGACATCTGAGTATCGCGAGATTCGACGCGAGACTTGGATGTCATAGCCTCGTTTTGGATTCCTTTGGCGGCCGGAAGTACCCGAACAGTGCTCGGATCCCGTCGGATCCCGTGGTTATTCAAATGTGGACAGCATTATTATAGAGCTAGGGATATGGTTAAGGACAGGTCTAGGGACTGGGATAAGGACAGGTCTAGGGAAAGGGACAGGGATAGAGATAGGGACAGGTCTTGGGATAGGGACAGGGTTAGAGTTAGGGATAGTACTGTCTACATTTGAATTGTCAACCTAATAAATACTGTCTATATCAGGGGTGGATTGGAAACCTTAAAGTGGCCCTGAAAAAAATTATTGAAGTGGACTCATGTGGGCGGGACCAAAATAACTGTAGGTGGGGCCAACACAAAAGTATGTGAGATTTAGAACTACTGAAATTTGGTTGTAGTAACATTTAGGAAAACCTAGATGTGATGACTTTACACACAGTGGGTCATCTCTAAAGCAATGCAGGGCAAACGCTGCCAGTCCTGTGTCATAAAATTACATGATTCCTTTTACATTATCTGCCACTGGTTTATGCCTCTGTGCTCCAACTTGTTTAGATGCCTACTAACACATCCTTCCGAAATTCCCTTCATAGAAACATACCTTACTTTGCTTAATAAGTTTAACTATTACAAAACATGGTGGCACAATCGTATTTGATCAGTCTGCCAGAGCAGCATATGAGCACCTCACGCACTGTTGTTTCCCTGGAATCAATGTAAGAACCACTAAAGTATCACCACTGGGGGAAGGGAGGGGGGGGGGGGGGTGGGGCGGGGCACTTAACACTGGGGGTTATCATTTTAGACAAATACACAGCAAAACTGTGTGCACTACTGTTAAATACACAGCTCTGCCTTCACGAGCAGTACACTGTGAAGTGGGACATATCTCCCAACTGTCCTTGCTGTCTGACCAAATCCTGTATAACCGAGACAGTCACTCAAATTCGGGACTGCCCCATCAGATTCAGGACAGTTGGCAGTCTGTGCTGCTCTCTCCTACCTATTCTTGCCACATTCACCATCTGTGGCTGCTGGTTTCTTAAAATCTGTTGCTGCTTGTCTGGATCCTGGAATGCTAGAGGCCCTATTTGAAAAAAATAATGGGTACATGAAATTTATAAAATGCCAACCAGCCCCAGCATTAAATCAATAGCACCCGCATTAAATAATTAGGCTTCCCTCCAGCATCAATATTAAAATAATAGTACTCACATTTGATAAATAGATCTATTTTCCTCCAACCAGCCCTGACAATAAATGAATAGTATACACATTTAATAAGTAGACCTACTTTCCCCCAATCAACCCCAGCAACAAATTAATAGCATTTACATTTAATATTACCATTTCCCACAACCATCCCCGGCATTAAAAAAATGCATATTCACATTTAGTAAATAACTCTCCTCCTTAAACTCAGCCCTACATTCAATTAATAGCCACATATCACACTAGCTTTAAATTAACGGTCCCGCCACCCATCTTAATTTAATAGGCCCCACTATTTAATGAAATAGCCCACAAATAAATTAAATTGCCCCACCATCACCCCACAAATAAAATAGCAAACATTAAAAAATTAGCCCCCCACCTAAACGCCACCATTAAATTAATAGCTTACCTTCCACTGATGTGTTATTAAGACAGCCCCCCTCCCTTCCCTCATATCACACATTATAGCAACATACCCCCCTTTCCTTCATAAATTATAGCAGCCCCCTTGTCCTTCACACTCCTTATAGTTTAGTATAGGTAACCCCCACCTTTCTATAGTTTAGTATAGGTAGCAGCCCACCTTTGTATAGTAGAGAATATAGGCAGTCCCCCCACCTTCCTATAGTATAGTATATAGGCAGTTCCCCCCACTTTCCTATAGTATATAGGCAGTCCCCCCACCTTCCTATAGTATAGTATATAGGCAGTTTCCCCCCACTTTCTATAGTATAGGCAGCCCCCCTCCCTATAGTATAGTATAGGCAGCCCCCTCTCATATAGTATAGGCAGCCCTCCTCCTATGGTATAGTATAGTATAGGCAGCCCCCCTTAGTATAGCATAGGCACCCCCCCTTAGTACAGTATAGGCAGCCCCCCTTAGTATAGTATAGGCAGCCCCCCTTAGTATAGTATAGTATAGGCAGCCCCTTCTTAGTATAGTATAGTATTGGCAGCCCCTTCTTTAGTATAGTATAGTATTGGCAGCCCCCCCTCACCTACCTTCAGTTGTTCTGGCCGGCGTCTCTCCTCCAATCAGGCAGACAGGAAGTAAAGTCAGACTTCCTGTCTGCTGAGCAGCACCATGGGAGCCCATACAGCAACAGGCAGCCTAGCGATTGGCTGCCTGTTGCTGCCCACGCACCCCCCCCACAGCCGATCACACTCTCCTCCCTGCAGCCGCGCCCCTTCACCGCGGCGGATCGCCGCACACTAACAATGTACAGCCGCGATTAACACCTTAACAGCACGGACGATAGTGTCGCCCTTGAAAGTGACGTCATTTTCCCGTCTGGATCTTCCTTTTTTGCAATTGTTTCATGTCTCTTTTTCATACAGGCGGGATGAACACTCTGTCGGTAATGACAGCATCGCACTCATCATGTTGGGGTATGTCCAATTGGCATTTTGGTAGTCTCTGTAATGACTGCCACCACCCAAACTACCCTCCTAAACTACCTAGGCTACTCCACCCAATTACCATAAACTCACACAGTTTCACACAATACTTACAGGTGTTCACTTTCTATGCTCAAACAACCCTCTGACCCTCAGATCAGTATGCAATAGGTAGCACTAAACTTCATGCATGAACTATAGGTTGAACGCTTGCGAACAGGGCCAACTTCTTTGTCAGTCTGTTAATATCCATTCTTGTTTTATTACAATGTCTGTTCCCAATTATAAAGCTCAACAGTATATGCTGAGAATATACAAATAAATGTTAATAAATGATTATATGTGTGAACTTTAATTTAAAAGGTGTGTCTGACATCACAATGTTCCTATACCAGAGTTCAATACAGTCCTCATATAACTATATTGAAATGCTTGGACTGGCTTTATGTTATTCTAATGTTTACCATGTCAATCTTGCATACACATGGAAACGTAGAAGTTGACTGGGCTGAAATAATATGTGCTGCTGTTAGCATTATATTCCTTTATTTGGTTTCAGATATGTTTTATTGCCATCCGTTTCATCTTCTGCATAGGAATGTAACCAGCTTTAATCCTTCTCAGATTGTGATTGTGTCTACATTACCAATCATTTTTAATTGCAATATAACTAAGAAAGCAAAATAGTATTCATGCAAAAAGCAAGATTTTTGCCAACTGCTTTACCACTTCAAGGACATTTTGTAAATTATATGTTTATTACCTTTTTACTGACCTAGTTTTTATCACAAAGGACACATTTTTTATTTTAATGATTAGCATGCTGCTTGTTGCCATGAAAACTTGCAAACAGATTTCACAGAAATACAAGTATGTGTGCTACTTGTGCAAATGAAATACAGAAGTATTTTCAAGCTTCTCTTCTGTGTGTTTGTTTTACAGTATATATATATATATATACACATATATACACATATATATATATATATATATATATATATATATATATATATATATATATATATATATTAACAAAAGTGCCCTTCTTGTAGCACTTTTGACACCCTCTGATACCACTTGTTGCAAGAGCACCCTGCAGACATCAGCACCACTGACATCTTCTTTTTCTAAATCAAGCGTAAATTTCTTGCTTGCATCACAATAAATAGCAACACTTCTTGTCAGGATGACACCAGCAAGCAATATTTTTTGCTTACACCTCCTGGTGACCAGAATGCTAACTAAACATAGTTCAGCTCTCTCATAATTGGCCAACTAGCATCAGTCGCCTAACAAGTGCACAATTCAGCATTAAACACACAAGTCTCCTCCCTTTGGTCTAATTACTTCATTATACCACCTGTGTGTGTGCAGGAGTCAAGGATTTAACCCTGTATGCAGCCTTTCTCTGAAGATTTCCCGGGACCTCACCTTTCCCTATGCAGGAAAGGTGTGGCAAATAGACCTCTTTGCCCCATACCTTTCCCCAGGGGCGGGCTGGCCCGGGGGGCAGGGGGGCAGCGGCAGCACGGGCCGCTCGGTCAGGTCGCTATTAAGGCTGGGGGGTAGGCTGACATCAGATGCGGCCGCGTCAGCGCACAGGCGGCTGCATCACATGACAGGGGATGCGGCCGCGTCATCAATGAGGCGGCTGCATCCCTTTTCATGTGATGTGGCCGCCTGTGTGCCCCCCCGGCCACGCCTCTCCCAGCCCGCACCTGCCCTTCCCCTTAGCCATGCCTATAAGTGGCCTAATGAGGAACTTATCTTTTTTTACACTGAGAACACTGTTCCTAAACAGCTTGTCCTTTATCTGTTTCCACTCACGGCACCTTACGTTTGTAAAAGGACATTTGTAAGCCCCTTCCAATTGTGGCTGTACTGTGATGTAGATTTCCTTGCAAACTGCAACACTCCTACAGACCCCGGGCCAATAAAACCTGCACAGAACATGTTCCCTTGTTCTCCCTTCCCCTAAGTGCCCGCCACCCACCTGTGTGTGTGCAGCCTCCAACACTAGGAGTACATGAACTCTTATAACCACTAACTATTCTAATCTCCTCCCCTTCACAGTAGCAATACGAAATAAAACATTTTCTTTTACAACATACTTTGGCATACATCCTGTCAAGTTTACAGGTCCCACAACAGCATCAACATTATTAACCAATTTAAACGTATGTTGTAAAGTCCCATCATACCCCTGGTCTCGTGCCAAGTTCGTCACACTAAACAACTCTGGATACTTAGACCAGTCTATCCTTTCAACAGCAGGTGAGACGGGCACATCCTGATGCCACCAGCCATTGCCAATTTAATCTGTCCAGGCTTGCCAAAACAGTGACACTTTTGTAGCAGTTTTACCGTGTGTCAGGCGACATCATTGCACTTATGCCCAGTGCCAGGGATGGACGCCTTACTCTGTCACAGCCTCGTCACATCCCCGTTGCCTAGCATCAGGACGTATCTCTTCTTCCTGGCCACGGCCAACGGACGCATGCACAGTCGGTGCATGTCCCTATTGGTAGACCACAGGATGCTGGTTGTTCAGTGGTCATCTGGTGTGCCACCCTATTCACTGCTACCAATGAGAGATCATTATTGTCTATTTAATGGAGGCTCTGGCGCCATACTGGTGCCAGAGTATCAAGGTCCCCTTATGCTCCAGCATTCCTATTTGTTACCTAGCATCCTAACTGACTCTTCGGGTTGAGCATTGACTTTTCCTGACCTTCTTTTTGGATCTCCCTTTGGCATTGATAGATTTCCTGGTTTGACCTCCGGCTCCCTGACTTCCGTTTGACCCTATTGCACCATTCTGCTCACACGGCCTGTCCTCGGATTGTTTGACCACGTTTATTCACCTACTACTTTTCTGGTGGCTAACTAGGAGGGCCGCAACCTGTGTGTTTTCTGCAGCAAACTCCAAACTCCCTTGCAGGTGTCCCTGGCAAAGACCAGAGGCAAGATTAGACTCCGCACCTCCTTGTTTAGCAGCGCAAATACAAGTAATTAGGCCTCAGTTTCTGTTATCCGTGACACTCTGTCACCCACGACAGCATTGCGTGATAGCAAGTTCCAACGACCGAGATCCACATGCTGCAAATTCCTTGGCAGATCCTATAAGACTGGGCTTCCGACCAGTGTTTCAGTGGCCGGCATGTCCAGTCGAACCCGCTCACAGCGGACCTCTTTCCTATCCTGTTTATGGAGTCTTTTGCACTCGGCTTTAAGGTGTCCCAGCTGTCCACACCTGAAACACCTTCTGTTCCAGAACTTCACAGCTGGACCTTGAGCAACAGCAAAACCACAAAGCATCCCTGCCTGGACAGCGCTATGAGGTTCCACAGACTAGACAGAGCTATGAGGATCAACAGACTGCACAGCGTTATGAGGATCCACGGACAAGACAGCACTATGAGGTGCCATGGACCGGAGAGCGCCATGAGGTTCCACGGACCGGACAGCACTATGAGGGTCCACGGATCGGACAGTGCCATGTAGTATCACGGGCTGAACAGTACTGGGAGTGACCTCGGGCTAAACTGTGACAAGCTCTTCTTTCAAAGCAGCAATGTCTTTGTCTTTCTCCACTACTATGTCTTTAAGAGCTTCTACTGCTCATTCATTTTCCTCAAACAACTCTTGTAATTCACTTCTCAGGGACTCAGAAATAGCTTCTTGGATTTTCACCTTTTCATCACAATGCTGCTTTGAGTCCCTCAACTCTTTCTCCAGCCATGAGATTTCTTCTCTAAAAGTCCTCTCCATGCGACCATACTCTGCCATGCGTACATAATCTTCTACAAAAGTTTTCTCCAAACAATCATATTGTTTCCAGGCCAAATAGTCTGACCCAGGTAACACCAGGCTTGCACAAAGAGCATGAAATTCTTCAACTTCTTTTCCATTCTGCAAAGTACCATGCATCTCAGGATGATACCAGTAAGCAATACCCTTTGCTTACACCTCCTGGTGACCCTAATACTAACTAAACATAGTTCAGCTCTCTCATAACCGGTCAACTAGTTCAGCATCAGTCACATCTAACAAATGCACAATTCAGGATTAAATACACAAGTCTCCTCCCTTTAGTCTAACTACTTCATTATAACAACTGTGGACCTGATTTTGAGTTAGGAGCAAAGCAAAGAAAAGGAGTAAGTTTGCACTTGGACAAATCATGTTACAATGCAAGAGGTACTTATTGACTGATTTTTTTGCACGCAAGGGAAATACTGGCTGTTTTTTTTCATATAGCACTCAAATACTTGATAGCTTTATTTTTATACTGAAATTAAAACTGATCTATGACATGCTGTATCCCAACTATAAATCTGTCCCTACATTTTAAATTTACCTCCCCCTCCAATGTAACATGGTTTTGCCAAGAGGCAAATTTGCTTGTTTTCTTTGTTTTGCTCCTAACTCAAAATCAGGCCCTGTGTGTGTACAGGCTAGAAGTCTGACTCTGCAAGGATTTAACCCTGTATGCAGCCTTTCTGTGAAGATTCCATGGGACCTCACCTGTCCCTATGCCAGAAAGGTGTGGCAAATAGGCCACACCTTATGGACAAAAGTATTCAGATGCTTGACAATTACACCAACAGGGAATGTAATGAAATTGTATTAAAATACATATACTTTAATATGGAATTGGACCCCATTTTGCAGCATGCTGGAATAGAAAAGGGCCTTCCCCAAACTGTTGCCACAAAGTTGGAAGCATAGCATTGTCCAAAATGACTTGGTATGCTGAAGCATTAAGATTGTACTTCACTGGAGATAAGGGGTCTAGCCCAAATCCTGAAAAACAGCCCCATGCCATTATCCCTCCAACACCAAATTTCACAGTTGTCATAATGCAGTCAATCAGTTAACATTCTCCCGGCTTCCGCCAAACCCAGACTCACCCATCTGACTATCAAACAGAGAAGCGTGATTCATCACTCCACAGAACACGTTTCCACTGCTCAACAGTTCAGTGTCTTTACACCACTGTGTGCTTTAGTGTGCTTTACACCACTCCATCCGACGCTTGGCATTGGACTTGGTGATGTTAGGATCGCATGCAGCTGCTCAGCCACGGAAACCCATTCCATTAAGCTCCCGATGCACAGTGTTTGTGCTTACATTAATACCAGTGGAAAATCCTCTTTGTGAGTTACTGCTGTTCCTAAACGCTTCCACTTTCTAATAATATCACTTACAGTTGATCGTGGAACATCCAGCAGGGATGAAATTTCACAAACCATTTTATTGCAAAAGGGGCATCTAATCACAGTACCCTGCTTGAATTCACTGAGCTCTTCAGAACGACCCATTTTGTATCACAAATGTTTGCAAATGCAGACTGCATGGCTAGGTGCTAGGTTTTATGCACCTTTGCAATGGGTCTGATTGAAACAATTATTATTATTGAAATATTAGTTTGCATACAAATAAAGTTTTCATTATTAACTCTTTCTATTTACTTCGTGTTGCCTTTGATTACAGTGTGATAATGAGCTGTGAATGTGATAGAAAGTGGTTTCTTAAAAAAGAGGCTAGCACCAATAAATGTATTGTTATAATATGCTCACCTAAGTAAAAGAGGCAGGATGGGTGAGAGAAATTGGCTATTTGCGAAAAAAAAGGAGCATGGTAGATTCAGTTCAAATGTTTTAATAAAATGTGAATATACTACACCAAAAAATAGTAATAACTCCTATAGACAAAACACCAGAAGTTTAGTCACAGATCACTTTCCTTACTGACATTGCAAATGAATTGAGTTTTTTAACCAGATCATAAAGACACAACCTATTTATTGACAATTCAACAAGTCACTGTGATGAAACATTCTGCAATGGAAAGCTTGTCTTCAGTCTACATCTTTTTAACCCCATTCTTCTCATACAGTGGTTTAGGTTTCCTCCTCTCTTCATTTTTGAGCTATTAACACTAATAGCTTGTTTTTCTAGCCTAAATATACCAATGATCCACACTTTTCAAACAGTTTTATCAAGGTTCTTAGTGCCCTTGGTGTGCTGCTTATTCTGCTATTGTGCACACTATCACTGAGTACATTGCACTGGTTGGGTTGATAGGGTCCTGATTAAATGGCTATGTCAATCATTAAATCAACTGTGCATGATATTTCAATCAGTGCCCCAATGTAATTCTGGCAAGCCTACTATGAAGTTTCATAGGTCCATGAACAAGCGAGTTTGGGGTACCTGAATTGTACAAACAGCCGGTCACCATGGCGTCAGAGTCTGAGGTAATCAAGGCTTACATCATTAGTAGGGAAATTGATGGAAGCACTCCTAAAAGAAAGAGTAGAATATCTCAAATCTATTAACTTACAGGATCCCAAACAGAATGGATTTATTGGGGGGAGATCATGTTAAACAAATTGTCACAGAGCCTGCATTTGAAATAGACCTCAAAGCCCCGCTCTAGATAGACTAGATAGGTGTGGAGTCTAATGGTACAAAGGTATTCACTAGGGATCCCCGCAAGGTAATATGGACTTAGCTGCTCTATAGCCACATGTCAGGGGCGCACCCAGGGGGGTTTCCTAGTCCCCAGAAACCCCTGTCCTACCTGGGATGCTGTATGATTACAGTGGCTGGCCCCTCTCCCGGGACCAGCCACTACTGCTTGTAGCTTGGGAGGATCGTCTCCCAGTCAGTTCCCTGCTGTGTGAGCACAGCTCTCTGCCGATAGTTTGGCCCCGCCCCTTCTTCCCACACAGCCAGCATGGGTGTAATGCAGGAGACAGCAGAAGAAGGTAAGAATGTGTGTATGTGTCTGTGTATATGGCAGCTTACATGTATGTGTGTTTGATCCTGTGTGTGTTTGTGTATGTGAGTCAGTCTGTGTTTGTCTGTGGATATGGCAGTTTGATCCTGTGTGTGTGTGTGTTTGTGTAGGTGTGAGTCTGTGTATATGGCAGTTTACATATCTGTGTTTGATCCTGTCTGTGTTTATCTGTGCTTATCTGTGTATATGGCAGTTTACATGTTTGTGTATTTGATCCTGTGTTTGTTTGTGTATGTGTGTGTCTGTGCTTAACTGTGTATGTGGCAGTTTACATGTCTATGTGTTTGTGTATATGTGAGTCTGTGCTTGTCTGTGTATGGGACAATTTACATGTTTGTGTGTTTGACCCGATGTGTGTTTGTAGCCATGCCCCTACACATGCTGGTTACGCCCACTGGTGGAAACCCCCCTCATCGAATCCTGCGTTTGCCCCTGCATGCCGCGGTCCTCTCAAGGCGATTAGAGCAGGGTGAGATGGAACCGTGGAGTGGAGCAGGCCTGCTGGAAGATAAATGCAGAGGTTCAGCTGAACAGCAGTGAAATGAAGCATTGAGGTCTTTAGAAAGCGAATAGCTGAGAACAGGACTGATTATGAGGCACAAAGTTCCTGCAACAATACCGCAGGTCTTGATCATGGAACAGGTAACACAGGATACCAACTGAGAAGTGGTGAACTGCAGAGAACTGATGCACTGAAATCCCTGGAAAGAGAATTGCTTGAGAACGGGTCCGATGAGGAGGCACAAGGTTCTTGCAATAATACCACAGGTCTTGATCATTGAACGGATACACAGGTTACTGACTGGGAGGTGGTGAAATGCAGAGAACTGATGCACTGAGATCTCTGGAAAGCGAATAGCTTGAGGGCGAGACCGATGATGAGGCAAAAGGTTCTTGCAATAATACCACAGGTCTTGATAGTGGAACAGGTAACACAGGATACGGATGTGCAGACAGGAGCCAGAGAGAACAGCATCCTAACAGGTAAGGAGACCTGAAGATCTGGTAACTTGCTAGAGAAGCAGGTGCTTTAAATAGACAGAGCTGACAGGCAATTAGACAATTAAGAGAATGCAGGAAGTCTTTAAAAGACCAGGGTTCAGACCAGCAAGTGAATTCAGGGAGTGAGAACCAAGGGAAACAGGTAAGAACAGTGACCAAAATGTAGGTTAGCTAGTGCAATGTGAGACACAAATATTATTGACTTTTTTGACTGGGTGACTAAAATAATAGATCAGGGAGGGGGGCATAGCTTATATAGTTTTAAGTAAGGCTTTTGACACTGTCCAACATTGCAGACTGTTAAATAAACTAGAAAGCTTGGCATTGGATTCTTTGATGGTTGAATGGATAAGTTCTTGGTTGCAGGATAGAAAACAGAGAGTTGTAGTAAATGGAGTGCGTTCACAGGAGCAAAAGGTTACCAGTGAAGTATCTCAAGGTTCTGTACTTGGACCAGTGCTTTTAAATATCTTTATTGGTGACATTGAAAATGGTATTAAAGGGAAAGTATGAATTTTTGCTGAGGACACAAAGATATGAAACAGGGTAGACACACCATGATTGATCATCTGGGTAGACCAGAAGAATGTTCAAGAGAGTGGCAACTACAGTTTAATGCCAAAAAATGCAAAATCATGCACTTGGGTCTCAAAACCCCAAAGGCTAAATATAGTATTACTGGTACTGTAATGGAAACTACTGAGGAGGAAAGGGAACTAGGAGTCACTATTTGAGGTGACTTAAAGGCAGGTAAGCAACATGACAAAGCAATGAGAAAGGCAAGTCAGATGCTTGGTTGCATAGGGAGAGGAATAAGTATCAGAAAGAAAGAAGTAATAATGCTGTATAGGTCATTGGTACAGCCTCATCTACAATACTGTGTTTAGTTCCGGAGGCCATATCTCCAGAAGCATATAAATACATTAGAAACTGTACAAAGAAAGGCAACTAAATTGGTGCATGGCCTACAGCACAAAACTTACCTGAGAAGATTAAAACATCTTGTGTAGTTTGGAGCAGAAAATGGAACGGGGAACATGATAGAAACTTTCAAATATATCAAGGGTTTTAACAAGGTACAGGAGGAAAACATTCTTCAAAGGAAGAGAAATATTAGAACATGAGGACATGCACTGAAACTGGAGGGAAGTAGGTTCAGAGAAAATTTGAGGAAAAACTACTTTACAGAAAGGGTAGTGGATAAGGGGAATATCCTCCCATCATATGTGGTAGAGGCTAATACAGTAGAGCAACTTAAACACACTTGGGATAGACATAAGGATATCCTTAAAAATAATAAAGGATCAAATAGGGTTTGAGGCTACCACAGGATAAAAATTAGGCAGACTAGAGGGGCAAGTAATTATTATCTGCTGTCAAATTTATGTTTCTATTTAATCTGCCCCAAAATATGGAAACCCCATGCATGCTACAGCGGAATATGTTGCCAAGCAGGGTCCACTCTTTGTTTGCTGTCTAAACTGAGGAAGGGATACTGGAATAGGTTACATGTGAGCATAACAGTAGCATGAAGCATGCCTTGGAGGAAATGGTTTAGTGTCGTACTAGAGAATATGGCCTTCCAAGGTTTTGTCATTTTAGCTTCTGAATTTGTGTTCTTATAACCTAAAATGTATGTAGCTTCTCCTGTGAAAAACCTGGGATTCACTGGCTCAATGGAGATGTCAGCCTAAATGTTTTATTATTGTTGTTTTATTTGCAGTTGCACAGCCACCATTATTGAGATGCAACCACTGTACTTCAAAGTTTCCAGCCATCAGTATCCAGATCACTTAAAACGTTTACACGTCAGTGGGCTGGAATGACTACTTTAGTGTCACATGACATTTAGAGAAGGGATGTAACGTAAGCATAGGTGATGGTTTCAGGAACCACATCTCAGTACATGTGGGAAATTGGAAAAATTATACATATATATATATATATATATATATATATATATATATATATATATATGAAACAAAATACATTTATTACCATTTCCCTTAATTTGATTGCAGGAGACATTTTTTCAACATTTAAATTTGTGTTCCTTTACTTCCTTTTAATGATGTGACTAATATCTCATTCTTTCTCATTGTTGTTTAATGCAATATACTAATTAGCAGAGATGTTTTTTTTTTTATACATCGTTTGGTTCTATTTCTTGTGGGTGCCTTTACCAGCATTATTTCCATTGTACTGAATTGTGGGAAGGGAAGCAACATTTCTCTAATAGGCTGTGTGAAAGTGCTTGCTATTTTATCATTAAAACAAGAGTTTTGTGTCCTGTTCCATTAGCCTAACTGAATATCTTTGTTACTCCAGGAAGCAGGATCTTGAATTAAGCAAATACACAAAGAAACCTGCAGAGTACTTCTGTAAAATCTGAAAACAGAAAACATTTCTTATTATAGCCTGTATACACTTGGTTAACATTGAGTAGTGTGTGTTGAGCTCCTCCTTTCTGACCCTCTATCTACAGACCAGGATAAGTGTGTAGAATAGACAGGCTTTTTTGGGACGAAATACTAGTAAATATGATTAGACACAGGACATCCAAGCATATAATTAGAAGAATTTGGCTGGTGCAAATAGAATCAAATATAGTACATTTAGAAAAAAAAAAGTAATTAAACTTTATATAGTGACTGAATCATTGTGGATAATTACATTATCTCTTTAACAGTTACGTAGCTGAAGGGTACAGGGCCACAGGCCCCCTCTATCCCCTCTCCATCTTATTATACAGCCCCAGGCAGAGCAAATTACACAGTATAATACAATATCATATGCATTGTATATTTTACAGTCTCAGCCCAAGGATATATTGCAGCACTTTTTTATATGATAGGTACATTTTTTGTAGTTTTTGAAAATATATAATTAAATGTAAATGACTCATATTGTATTTTTCCAAGGTAAAATGCTTACCTATATACAGTTAATGGTTTGATGCATTCTTTCAAAGAAATGATCTGAAATCGGCTATTGCAATACAAATACAGAGTCATTTCAAAGTAGGTACTTGTAGCCTGTTCTTTTATGACGTTTTCATAGGGTGATTATGCGTTAAATGCTAAAGATATCAAGAAACATTTTTTTCTACTAAAGGAGGTTATATTGGAAGCTGCCTCAATGGGGTTGTTATTAACTATATAGGTATGCAGTACAAGGATTTATAGCAT
The DNA here is from genome assembly GCF_038048845.1 of Mixophyes fleayi. Lineage (NCBI taxonomy): Eukaryota > Metazoa > Chordata > Amphibia > Anura > Limnodynastidae > Mixophyes > Mixophyes fleayi. Next base: position 190,926,462 of record NC_134404.1, on the reverse strand, counting down.
TTATAGAATCTGGTCTAACAGGTCTTCATTGAAATACTAGGCATTAAAAGCAAATGGGAATTTATTATCACAAAACATGAAGGATGCTTTTTTAATGATTATTGTAAACAGTCTACAGCCTCGTCAATTTACAGCATCACATAACTCCTCTGTTGCTTCTAATATCCCTATTATGTACAGTAGAGCAAAATCTCATACTGTTTTCTGTCCTTACAATAATATTTTTACTTTCCTGCTTGTCAATTTACAGAAAAAAAACTCTACAACTGCATTCAGGAATTACATTATAATAAGATATACATTTTTCTGGCACAATCCCAGTGGTGTAAATTTGAGCTATGATCGGTATTCGCTCTCAATCAGCGCTGACTGTCTCTGCAAGTGAGCAGGAAAGCTGATTGTGCGCCTGTTTTAAGATGTCAAATGCTGAACGGATCAATATTGGCAAGGGCCAGTGATGTTAGTCCTGGTACAAATCAGCCCTTTAAAGGACCCTGATTTCCAGTTAAATGAGTGACGAGAGTTGTCAGTGTATTAGAAATGTAGCAGCCGAACTGAGTAAGCTAGGGAACGGCAGATGGTAACAATCCCGATGCAGGTGTAAATTATTATGGGATCTCCAGCCCCTAGTTTCAAATACTGTCAAATAGCGGAGCTTGTGACCAACACTCTAATGATATGTGCTCCATATTCAAATATATTTAAAGTCACACAGCTACATAGCATTAGAAGATATATGTTCTAAATAAAAAAGAACAAAACAGTGTGATCTAATATACCCCTATTATTTTCTCAGAAACTAGCATATTAGCCTTTTTTTTTTTTTTTTTAAATAACTTGGGGCAAGTATATTATTTAGATTATTTGCCTTTTTAAAAACAATCACTAGTTGTAAATCAGAATTAAACTTAAGAACTAGGTCTAATTTACAAATCTATTTTTTTTAACAATCTTTTAATTGATTGTGATGTACTGTTACATTTTGTAATAAAGGAAAAAGATTTCTTTAAATTATTTGAATTTGTTTGTATGTTATATCTAATGTAAGATTTTTGGTTTATTGACTTTGATTTCAACAGGAGGCTATCCTTGTGTAATTGTAAGTTTTCAGACAGAGGGCTAGATTTACTAAGCTGCGGGTTTGAAAAAGTGGGGATGTTGCCTATAGCAACCAATCAGATTCAAGCTTTCATTTATTTAGTACTTTCTACAAAATGACAGCTAGAATCTGATTGGTTGCTATAGGCAACATCCCCACTTTTTTAAACCCGCAGCTTAGTAAATCTAGCCCAGAGTCTCCAAAAGTAGATTTTAATTTTCTCTGTTAATGAAGCTATCAATTTATCTACTTGTTCCCTAAATTTGTCATCCATTGTGGAATTTCTCCATATACGTCTCAGTGGTCCTTTCAGCCAAATGGTTTTGCAGCCAAGTTTTATAGTGGCTACTATTATAATCTAAGTAATTATTAGTATCAACTTCCTTGTGGTAGATATATGTAATAAGTATGTACAGAATTGTTAATAATTTCCAGGGTTTTATCCAAATAATTGATCTCTGACTTGTGCTATGTGTTAGTGTGTCACGGGCACTAGGAGTCTTTGCCCAGGATATCACCAGATGATGGACTTACCAGAGTAATATAGTAGGTACTATGGTTCTCTGGTAGCAGGGTGACAACGGAACAGGAGAAACAGCAGATGGTGAGAGAATGCTCGAGGAAAGTCTATGACTAGCAGCAACTGGTAATGAGTAGATGAATGTACACGAGGAACCAGATGGACAAGGAAACATGAGGAAAGTCAGTGGTCTGCGTATAGCAAGTTGTACCGCTGCTATAGTGAGGAGGAATGTCCAGGATTAGCGAGGAGGTAGTGAGAGTCAGCGGTCTGCGTATAGCAAGTTGTACCGTTGTCTATAGTGAAGGAATGGAATCCAGGTGAAAGTAGGTAATGGGGAAGTCAGTGGTCTGCGTATAGCAAGTTGTACCACTGCTTATGTGAGAGGATACTTGAAACTGGTGTCACAGGGAACAGAAGTCAGTGGTCTGCGTCAGCAAGTTGTACCACTGCTATATATATGTGAGGAGAGGCACGAGGAGATGAATGTAAAGCAGAGTATACAGGGGGCACACAGAACTTGATCCCACGATGATATCCACAATACAACGATAACTGACAAGCACTGCTTGAAGTATACAAAGTCACAATAGCTATCCAGGCAATAGGAAACAAAGTCAATGGTAACAATAGCTTCAGTGGATAGGAGGCTCCGGAGGAGAACACAACTCAGTCCAGATGGATATGCAATACAAAAGCAAAGTCAATGGAAAGTATGCATACCGCGGTTCAGGAGAGCAGGCTGTCAGAGAGACATGCAGGGATACCTGAAGGCTGAAGGCCGGTAGGAGGAGAGACCACTGGAGGGTGGAAGCGGTAATCAGGTTGGTGCAGCGCACGGCAGGTAATCCAGAATCAATGAAGCAATACTCAGGAAGCAGTAGTAAGTGGAACTGGAAACATGAAGAACACGGGAGAGTTGAGGCTGTCTGGTATCCAGTAGTAGTGGTGGAGGCAGCGGAGAGAAGGCACGCTGAACACAGGAGAGTAGAGGTGGTCTGGAACCCTGTAGTAGTAACGGAGGCAGCGGAGAGCTGACACGATAAACCCAGGAGAGTTGAGATGATCAGGAACTCTGTAGTAGTAACGGAGGCAGCGGATAGGAATCAGCTGAGTGCAGGCACGATGAACACAGGAGAGTTGAAACGAACAGGAGTCCGGTAGTAATAGCAGATAGGAATCAGCTGAGTGCAGGCACGATGAACACAGGAGAGTTGAAGTGGTCTGGAAACCACAATAGCAGTAACAGGAATCAGCTGGAGCTGAATACACGAGAAACACAGGAACACCTTCAGAGGCTCATGGGGAATGAGACTCCAAGATCAGGCAACCAGGTTGTCACTCACCGGACCGTGAGTGCCTCTTCCCGGACATTTAGGAACCGTGGTCGTCCTCCATCCTGAGGGTCTGCGCATGCGCAGCCCTTTCCTATACTTCAGTGTATGTCCCTTTAACTCAATTGGCAGATCAGGCAACACTCCCTATATTAAGCACCTGTGGTCAACACCACGTGGCCTGATCTTGGAGTCTCATTCCCCATGAGCCTCTGAAGGTGTTCCTGTGTTTCCTCGTGTATTCAGCGCTGCTGATTCCTGTGGTTTCCAAACCACTTCTACCTCTGTGGTTTCCAAACCACTTCTACTACTGTGGTTCCCATACCACTTCTACCATCAACTGTATCATCGTGACTGTGAGCTGATTCCTATCCGCTGCCTCCGTGCACTACAGTCTTCTATACCACTTCAACGCTATTATATTCCATTGTGACTGTTTGCTGATTCCTATCCGCTGCCTCCGTGCACTACAGCCTTCTCTCCTTATCCACTCACCTGTTCATCATCAAGTCTGTGAGCTGATTCCTAGCCGCTGCCTCCGTGCACTGCAGTCTCCAGCTTGCAACTCGCCTGTGTTCATCATCGTGACTGTGAGCTGATTCCTATCCGCTGCCTCCGTTCACTACAGCCTCCAGCTGGCAACTCGCCTGTGTTCATCATCGCGACTGTGAGCTGATTCCTATCCGCTGCCTCCGTGCACTACAGCCTCCAGCTGGCAACTCGCCTGTGTTCATCATCGTGACCGTGAGCTGATTCCTATCCGCTGCCTCCGTGCACTACAGCCTCCAGCTGGCAACTCGCCTGTGTTCATCATCGTGACTGCTAGCTGATTCCTATCCGCTGCTCCTGTGCACGTCAGCCTCATCTCATCGCTCCCGTGGGTCCGCAGAGTCCTGCTGCCGCTGCCAGTCCTATCGTCCATCTACTGCTGATCCGCTTCTCCACGCCTTCCTGTTTCCCCTGGTCTCTACCCTCCTGTCAGCATTGGATTCGTATCTCATCAGCTACTCCTCTGCTAGATCATCTCCATTCTCCTGGGTCCTCCATGAGTCCAGTTCCATGTTTTACTGATTCCTGTGGATTCGTGTCCCTGTTGGTCTACTTACCTGTGCGCTGCACCTACTAGACTCCTGCCTCTTACATCCAGGGACTTCTCATCCTGTCGGCCTCCTGCCGCCCAGGTATCACTGCACTCCTATCTGACTGCCTTCTGAACCACGGTATGCATACTTCTCATTGACTGTGCTGGTGTATTGCATATCTTGCTGGACTGTGTTGGTTCTCCTCTGGAGTCTGCAATCCGCTGAGTCTTTTGCCATCATTGACTGTGTTACCTTGTGCTGGATTACTTCAGAGACTTCCTACATTTGCAGACCTGTTCAGTCATTTATATATATTGTGCATATTACTGTGGATCGTGTTTAATGTGCCCGTGTACACCCTGTGTTGCAGTCTCTCCCCGTACACCTCCTCACATATATTTTCAGTGGTACAACTTGCTGAAGGCAGACCACTGATTCCTGTTCCGGTATCACCTGTTCCATTCCTCTCACATAGCAGTGGTACAACTTGCTACCGCAGACCACTGACTTCCCGGATACCTCCACTTGGATTCCATTCCTTCACTCAGACAGCGGTACCACTTGCTATCCGCAGACCGCTGACTCTCATCACCTCCTCGTTTCTGTTGGACATTCCTCCTCACTATAGCAGTGGTACAACTTGCTAACGCAGACCACTGACTACCTCCACCTGCCCTTGTCCATACAGTTCCTCGTGTATTATTACCTTCATATTACCAGTGCTGCTAGTCATAGACTTTCCTGAGCATCTCATCATCTACTATTGCCTGTTCCGTGATCACCCTGCTACCAGAGTACACTATTACCATCTACATTGCTCTGGTAAGCTTACCACCTGGTGATCCCTGGGTAAAGACTCCTAGTGCCCGTGACACAGGTAATGATCACAGGTGGTTTAAATAGGGAGGGTTGCCTGATCATCCAATCAATTAAAAGCAACAGGTACTGAAGGTTTGATAAGGGCTGCACATGCGCAGACCCTCAGGATGGCGGACGGCCACAGTTCCTGAACACACAGGAAATGGCACTCACAGTCTGGTGAGTGACATAGTGTATATGAGATTAAAGGATTTGTGATTAAAGTGCTCTATCACTGTAAGATTTACATCAGATCCTCCACAAATAACTTATTAGGGTAACTTTTCTCTCTAAACAACAGTTATCAATTCATCTGCTTGTTCCCTAAATTTGTCATTCATTGAATGATTTCTCCATATACGTCTCAGTTGTTCTGATGGTATGTTTTGCAGCCAACTTTTATAGTGGCTGCTATTATAATCTATGTAATTATTAGTATTAAGTTATTTGTGGCAGGTATAAGTATGTATAAAATTGTTAATAATTTATAGGGTTATATCCAAATAATTGATCTCTGACTTGTGGTATGTGCTAGTGAATGCAAGTTTAAAGGGATTGTAATTAAGGTGCTCTATAAAGTGAAGAATTGAGTCCTCATCCCCATCCTAAATGGAAAACAGGACTCTCTCCCGTAGAGGTCCAAGTTTGCTCAGAAATCACCATCCCAAATAAGATGTTCTTCCAACATACCCATATATAGATTGTCGAAACAAGGAATCAAACGGGTCCCCTTCGCCATGCCAAGCATCTGGAGATTAAAAGATTTGTCAAACTAATTATGTGTGACAAAGAAAATAATAGCCTGTAGAATAAATAATCGCTGTTGGGCTGTAAAAGTCCTCTCCCTGGAAAGGAAATAATTCACTGCCTCCCCAACTCCATCATGTAGGATGTTGAATTAGAGTGCTGACACATCAAGAGTTAAAAAATAATAATTTCACTCCAATTGTTTTGGCTAACTTTAGTGAGAAAATCAGTGGTATCATACATATAAGAATGCAACATAATAACATAAAGCTGTAAAAAATAATCAACATAAGAAGAAGGATTAGCTGTCAAGGACTGACAGCAACTATAGCTAGGATTAGCTGTCAAGGACTGAGTACCAGCAATTATAGGCCACCCAGGTGAATTAAAGAATGATTTGTGTATTTCTTGTAGGTGCAATGGGATGTGCTAGAAACAAAAAAGTAGATTCTTGTTTGGATATAACCCCTTCAGTAATAGCTTGCTCTAAAATCCCTCTTAGCTGAAGTTTGAAAACCTAAGCTGGATATCCCGATAAATTAGTATAAAATTTAGCATCAGAGAATTGTCTGAAAGCCTCACAAATATACTCTTGTGAATCCTGTACCACAACACCTTTGCCTATGGGTTTTATGATTATAGACAGATCATTAGATAGCTTCTTCAGAGCAAGCCATACATATTTAGATATATTCTGGTTTCTTGTTTTCCTAAAACCATTTTCTTCACAGAGGACACTAAAGTACCCCAGTGTTTCTATAAAAATTATCTATGTAAGTACTTTGTACTTCATTGTGTTTAGGCTTAAATTGTTTATTACCAGAATTTGATGTACAATTAATATCATAAAAAGGGACACTATTCAACATACTTCAAATTTTAAACATATTATATAGTCCAATATTGTCCATAATCATAAGTAATCAATAAGTGTCTTTTGAATTCCTCGTATCCTTTAAGCAAGGGATAAATCTTGCAAGGGACTTCCATTGTTGTTCATGAGTGTCGGCGTAATGAAAAAATAAAAATAAAAATATATATGAAATAACTTTCAGGATATATTACATACCCAAAGTGTGGAACCTTCAGAGAGTAAGTGGATAACATTTTAAAGCAATCTTTATAATGACTACGTGAAATGCTTTCATACTAAATAGTATCGGTGTACACACCCCTTTCAACTTGCTTACTTTTTTGTGTTCATGAAAGTCCATCTACTCAAATGGTTCACTATTTTCTTATGTCTTGATTCTTGATCACATACTCAATGTTGTGTAGTACAAATGAAAAACAAAATAATGTCCAACAGATTATATCTAAAACACTGTTTAATACTTCATAAAAAAATATTTTTTTTTCGCTAGAAACAATATAGAAAATAAAATGGAAACTGCACGTCTGCAGAAAAAATCTTTCAATACAGATAGCAAGTCCACTCCTACCAGATTCTTCAAGTGCAGTCAGCGTTATTTAAGATAGCAGTATGTCCCCAGACTGTTGATCGCCAGCTGCTTCCAAGTGTCGGGTAAGTGCGGGACTCGTTGAAATCGCTCTATCATTACCAACGCGTTTCGAACCGATGCCTGGTTCTTTTTCAAGGTAAGTTCATTAGTGATTGTCTGCTGTTATTTATACATCTAGCAGCCAATCATAGAGCATATCTCATATTCACATTCAATACATCAAAATTTGAAATACACTATAAAACTATTACTCCTTCATCTTTAAATAAAACATATTGGACATACTTCATCAATATATACAATAATGATACATTAAGGAACTCTCCGTATTTGCGGGAAGTGAATATCATGTCAACTTGGCCTGTGATACAGTGTATTCTTTCACAAAAAGACATATGTTTGCAACTCTTAAACTTTCTAATTAAATATTCTTAAGGATTGTTGAAGTCAAATACTCAAAATAAGCAAAGATAAACAACACTGTCACTCAATGCGGTTCAAATAATTATTACATCCGGTTTCTCCGTATTGAATGAACAAATATACTAATATTTCTTTAACACTCTTTCCATTCCAGGAGGCTCATTTACCTTTCCTCAGTCTCTAGACCGTGCTTTTATCTTCATACTTTCTCATCTTATTCATATAGTTTCATTTCTTAATATACGTATATGTCACCTTTTCCCAAGTTGCCATGGTGACGTTTCTAATCTCCATTATACAAAACATGTCATCAAATTAATTGCGTACAAAAAATGGCCAACCAATATATCTTCAATTTTCATTATACTTAGTTGCACATAGTTAACCCCGCAAATTTACTACAATATACTTTAACCGCTACATTTCTAATTAATATAATGCATTCTGGTTACTATGGTTCCTTTCTTAAATCCATTCTATAATCTTAGTCGCTTCTACAGATTTAATGAACAGAAATATTCACATTCCTTTAACATTCTAAAAGGCTAGATTACCTTTCCTTACTCTCTAATCAATACTTTTGTCTTTATAATTTCACACCATATTAATAAAATTTCACTTCTTAATATACACATATGTTACCATGGTAATGTTTCCCAAGTTTACATAGTGACGTTTCTACTCCCCATTATGCAGAGCCTATCATCAGATCGATTTCACACAAAGAGACTAACTAGTCTATCTATACTTTTCATCAGACTTGATTGTACATAATTAACTCTACTAGTTTAACACCATAGACTTGAAACGCTTCATTTCTCATTAATATAATACACTCCGGTGATATAAGTCCTGTCTTCTATTTTTTCTATGGATGTGAACACTTCTACATAAAAGAAAAGGATGTTTTCTTTCTAAATAAGATACAACACCTATACAAAATATATTGCTTCTTAAATCATGTTCCATTTCACAACAAATAAATTTAAGGATCAAAATATTCTTTTTGTTAGAGTGAATGATTACTATATCCAATAAAGATTTATTATAACTAAACCGATCCCATGTTCTTTTTATATATACAGCCAAAAGAAAAACAATTTATTCCTCATAGTGTCATCAGAAATTCACAGTCTCAAATAAATATATCCAAACATCAATTGACTGTCGAGGTTCTATAAAAACCATTTAAGTTCAAAGTCTGTAATCAGACCATCTGGGATTAACGTCTTTAATGTAAAGATAGTCTCCATCTCTGCCTTAGATAGTCTGATTTCCAGATCTTTACATCTCCAATTTTTTCTCGCTAATTTTATCCCACAGAAGGATTAAATTAATTCAGCACCACATGTATGCTTTTCTTGGCATTGTGCTGATAAAGAATGATCAATAAATCCATTTTTCATATTACGGAGATGTTCGGCTAAACGTATTCTTAGAGCTCAACTAGTTTTACCAATATATTGTTTACCACTTATATATTGGATTAGATAAATGACGTTCTTTGAGTGACAAGTAATAAAATCTTTAATTTCATATTTCAATCCTGTGGTTGGAGATATATATTCTGTAATTTTCAACATATCATTTTTGATATTTCTACAAGGTAAGCACATACCATACCGATGAAATCCCTTTGTTTTTGATGCGGTTTGTGGTTTCCTTTTTTGGTAGAGTACCTCTAACAATTCTATCCTTTAAACTTGTGGCCTTTCTATAGATGATTTTAGGCTTTGTGGGTACAATAGATCGGAGTGTGGTATCACTCATTAAAACTCTCCAGTGTTTAGACAACACGTTCTCATATCTCTTATGTTGCCTATTATACTGGGTAATAAATGCTAAATTAGTCCATATGTTCTTTTTGTTCTCTTTAATCTTAGATTTTAGAAGTGCCCTTTCAATTTTGCTTATTTTTCTATTATCTCATGTGAATAGTCTTTTTGAGAGAATTGGAACTTCAAATTAGAAATTTGTTCCTCACATATTTGTGCTTCTGTACAGTTCCTATTTATATGCATGAACTGTCCTGCAGGAATATTATCCCACCAGTTTTTATGGTGATGACTATTTGCACTTATATATGAGTTGCTATCTGTTGGTTTAGTATATGTCTTTGTATATAATGCATTATTTTTTATATATATAGTTAAATCCAAGAAGTCCACACATTCCTGGCTTATACTAAAAGTAGGTTCTATGTTATAAGTATTTCGATTTAGATGTTCACAAAACAAATTAAGTGAATTACTATCTCCCTAACAGATAAAAAAAGATATTGTCAATAAATCTATGCCAGAACACCAGGTTATCTCCCCACCTTTTGTTTTCCCATATACATAGATCTTCCCATACACTCATAAATATATTGGCATAACAGGGAGCAAACCTGGTGCCCATGGCCGTTCCTACCCTTTGTACATAAAAGGATTCTTCAAAGTGGAAGTAATTGTTGTTTAAAATAAAACTGATACCTTCCAGAATGAACTCACAAAGATCTACAGGTACATTACTTCTCTGCAAAACCTTCTTAATAGCGTTTAGACCTTTGTCATGCTCTATAATAGTATAGAGTGACGAGTCGTCTGCGGTAAACAAGTACCAATTTTCTTTCCATTCAATGATATTTAATTTTTCTAAAACATCTCTGGTATCCTCTAGATACGATCTTATACCAACAACATGAGGTTGTAGCAAATGATCAATAAACATGGAAAGATTTGATGCAATCAAATTTATTTCAGCTATAATCGGTCTTCCTGGAGGTGTATTTACATTTTTGTGAATTTTTGGAAGGGTATAAATCGATGGTATAGTGGGGTAAGTACAAGAAATAAAATCTGCTATATTTTCATCTAACGTTCCTTTATCTTTATATTTTTCAATCAAACTTGTGAGCTCCTTTTCTATACATTTTGTAGGATCCCCTGTTAGTTTTTTATAGGTTTTTCCATCATTAAGTTGGCAATATATTTCAGTAATATAGTTAGATTTGTCCATAATTACAATAGCCCCGCCCTTATCGGCGGGTTTGATAATAATGTCACTATTCTTTTTCAAAGAATCTACTGCTAATTTCTCTTTCTTCGTAAGGTTATGCATTGTTTTTTGTCTTCTCCCAAGATTCTACTTCATCTAAAACTATTTTCCAAATATTTCTATTGTCCCTTTTTCATACGTGTAGGACAAAAAGTAGATTTTAGATTCCAAGCAATGATCTTCATTATTTTTGTTTTATTTCTGCCTAAAGAACTAGTATTGAAAAAACAAAGAAAGCTTAAACATGATAAAGAGATGCAAAAGAAAAAAATTACAGCTGTTGAAGAGGGGACAAGGGATGAAGAGGGAATGGACCAAATAAATAGAGAATGGCAGAGGAAAGAAAATAAAAAAGGAGATAGAGACTGAAGTTTAAGATTTTATTTGATACCTAAAAGATCAAAACAAAACAAAGGATGATTTAGAGAGGAAAATGTAATATTCAAAGGAAGGAATCAGAAAATTAATTCCTGGCATATGGAACCTTATTAAAGAAGAGGGAGGTGGAGCTCTTGGAAGGAGGAAAGAGAGAATTATCCAAGTACCAACAATAGATATGATCTCCTAAATGTCCCTTTTTTGGACGGAAGATCACCCCCAGAAGCAAATTAAGAAACGAAAGGTTGAGAAACAGGTATTATTAAAAAAAAGAATCAATAAAAGAGGGGAAAGAGGAGGAGATCAGTCCATAGAAAAATTAAGGAGGAAGAAAAATACACAAGAAAGATCAAAATTGAAATTAAAATCACCTGATATATGTAAAATAGATGAAATTTACAATCTGAGCTCTAGAATGAAAGTGAGATGACCCTCCTCCAAAAAGGACTTAAATTTTCTCCAACCAACACCCCTGAACCTTTCAATGTATAAATAGATAATCAAAAGCATATTCTGCAGCTCAGAAAAAAAAAATTCTTCTATCCAAAAGAACACCTAGAGGTAAATGTATCAAGCTGAGAGATTTCCGGCGGGTTTGAAAAGCCAATCTGAATCTAGCTATCATTTATATAGTACATTCTACAAAATGACAACTAGAATCTGATTGGTTGCTATAGGCAACATCTCCACTTTTCAAACCCGCCAGAAAACTCTCAGCTTGATACATTTACCCCCTAGAGAGAAGAAAATCTAATTCAAATGTTGAGAATGAAAGGGAAAACATTAGTGATAAAATTATCAAATTTAAGAAAAATCACCACCATCTGGTGTGGTTATATTAGTACGGAAAGCATATATTTAAGAAATAGAGATACATATTAAAGATCCAACTACTTATAGTCAACTAAAACAGGATCCTACTCTAAGACTTAAAGAGAAATACATGAATTTCATAAAAACATTTGAAAAAGAGAACATCTTACCGAAAGATGAATTTCATATTTAGAAGTAGATCAACCTACTAAACCACATATCTATAATTTACCAAACATACGCAAGAATACGCTCAATCCCCCGGGCAGACAGATTATCTTGGGGATTCACAGTATTACTACAAACTTGACAACTCTAATTGATTCTTATCTAAAACCGTTGTTGACACAAATGCCAGCTTAAATCAAGGATCATCTAAAATTACATGGCAAGACAATTTCATAGTAATAACAGCAGATGTCACTGCCCTATATACTATACTACAACATAATCAAGGAATAAGAGTAATAGATTTTTTCTCAAGCAATTGCACTATTCAGTGAAGTTGACTGAATACCTAATAAAAGGAATTCAGTTCATACTAGAGAATAACTATTTCCATGGTCAAGACTATTTAAAAAAAAACAGGGACAGCAACGGGCACCAGGTTTGACCCAAGTTATGTCAATTTATTTATGGCCAATTGGGAACATCTTTTTATAGGGATGAATAATCCTTTTGGAGCAAGCCTGGTGTCATGGTATCGCTACATAGATGATGTCCTGTTTATTTGGAATGGAGATAGAAATTCACTAAATTCCTTTTGTGACTATTTAAATACGAACGAATATAACATTAGGTTTACATTTTATATCAGTACCAAAACAGTTATTTTTTTATTTTAAATATTTACATAGACCAAGGACATATTCAATCTAAAAGTTACAAAAAAACCACAGATGTAAATTCCTACTTACTAAGAGATAGTGAACACCAAGAAAATTGGCTTAGAGGTATATCATATAGCCAATTCTTAAGAGTTAAGAGAAACAGTACGAATGAAACCATCCTATTAGATTAATTAGATGAGCTAAAATCTAACTTCAAACAAAAGGGTTTACAGAAGAACTAGAACATTCCCAATGTAAAGTGTTGAAAACAGATCAAATTTATTGATTCCTAAAAAATAAAAAAAAAAACTACAAGAAAATAAGGGCTCAAATGTGAATAGAGTTTGTATTCACAACTCAATACAGTCATTGTTACAAAAAAATTGAGAAGAGTATAACCAAACATTGGGGACTTCTACACAAAGTTTTCAGTTCTGCCTCATATTTTATCCAACAAACTCTCTTTTAAGTACAGTAGAGCTCCTAATTTAAGAGATAAATTAGTTAAAGGACCCCTGAGAGAAATCCTAAGGATAAATACATTAAAACAATTGTTTTTTTATGTTACTTGTACTATCAATCATCTCATCACATGTCATATAAAAAATATTACATATGTTAATATAAGTGTCATGTGGCCTACTATATGTAGGGAAGAATCATAAACTCTGGAGAAAAAACCTATCGGAGCACATAAATATTATTAAAATGGGAAAGGAAACTCAATCAGTTTCCTTACATTGTAAGGAAGTACACAATTGTTCACTGAACAGTATTGTGAATTTTCAGGGCATACAAGAGCTATATCCAAATTGGAAATATAGAAATTTAGATAAATCCTTAGTCATATCAGAAATGATTTAGAAATTGGATATTCTCATCCCTAATGGCTTTAATAAAAATTGAGTTAAAATGGTTCCTTAACTAACTTTTCTCTTTTTTTTCCCTTTTCCTTATTTTTCCCTTTTTCTTAGCACCATACGAATTATACTGCACCAACTATGTATAAAATTAGATTCCATAAAATACATATATTGTTATACTGATCCATATTACATCATGGAATCAATATATGAATGCAGTTTATAACAACATGTTAGAAATACATGTACATTGCACAATTGTATAAAAATTATAGGAATGATAGACACATAAACCACTTGTGGATGTATATCTAATTACTGTTAATCTTTTCTTACTGTTAATATTTCATATACATATTTATAGTATTAAAACCACCACTTAGGAATGGCTACAAAGCAGTTAGATGTGTCCTTATTGTATATAAACACATCTCTAATTAACCTTCTGTCACGGGCACTAGGAGTTCTGCCCAGGATTCACCAGTTGATAATGCTTACCAGAGGGGCGGGGTTTACACAGCGGTCCTCTGGCAGTAGGGTGAATAGTAGGAACGTATATAACAGCAGATGGAGAGAGAATGCTAATGGAATAGATGAGAGTCAGTGACTTGCAGCTATACTGGTAGGAGAGTAGAGTGGACGTGAACAGGTGAAGGAAGGTAACGGGAGAGTCAGTGGTCTGCGGATAGCAAGTTGTACCACTGCTGTGAAAGGAAGACTTGTCCAGGTGCAGGTAGGTAGTGGGAGAGTCAGTGGTCTGCGTATAGCAATTTGTACCACTGCTGTGATGAGAAGACTTGTCCAGGTGCAGGTAGGTAGCGGGAGAGTCAGTGGTCTGCGTATAGCAAGTTGTACCACTGCTGTGAAGGGAAGACTTGTCCAGGTGTAGGTAGGTAGCGGGAGAGTCAGTGGTCTGCGTATAGCAAGTTGTACCACTGCTGTGAAGGGAAGAATTGTCCAGGTGTAGGTAGGTAGCGGGAGAGTCAGTGGTCTGCGTATAGCAAGTTGTACCACTGCTGTGATGAGGTGAGGACTTGTCCAGGTGCGGATAAGTGGAGGAGTGATAAGAGTCTAACTGTATAAATACAATAGGAGTGCAGAGAAGCTAGTCCCAAACAGATATGCAGCGTCACAGCTAATAGTCTATAGCGGGTATGTATACCGCTGCTGAGTAGAGAGGCTTGTCCAAAGAGGATATGCAGGATAACAACTGATAGTCAATAACAAGTATGCATATCGCTGTTGAGTAGAGAAGCTTGTTCAAACAGATATGCAGCGTAACGGCTATAGTCTATAGCGGGTATGGATACCGCTGCTGAGTAGAGAAGCTTGTCCAAAGCGGATATGCAGGATAACAGCTGATAGTCAATAACAAGTATGCATACCGCTGCTGAGTAGAGAAGCTTGTCCAACGAGGATATGCAGGCACAGCAGGAGAGCTGAGAGACTGTAGCGGGTATGGGAACCGCAGGTGAGCAGAGCAGGTAATCCAGCAGACAGCTGAAGACACGAGCAGGACACAGGAGTCAGTAGCGGGTATGGGAACCGCCGATGAGCAGAGCAGGTAATCCAGCAGGAAACTGAAGATACGAGCAGGACACAGGAGACAGTAGCAGGTATGGGAACCGCCGATGAGCAGAGCAGGTAATCCAGCAGGAAACTGAAGATACGAGCAGGACACAGGAGACACCTTCAGAGACTCACAGGGAATGAAACTCAAGATCAGGCAACGATACCACGGCCACAGGTGCCTTAAATAGATAGAGGTGATTGATCCACCAATTAGGTTAAAAGCAAGGTCATAAGAGTTCATGGATGCTGCGCATGCGCAGTCCATCAAGATGGCGGACGGCCGCGGCTCAGGACAGGCGAAGGCAGGAAGGATAGAGAACCACGCACCAGCGCAGAGGCACTCATGGTGAGTGACACCTTCATTAGAAAGAACCGCAACTCCGATAATGAAAAATAGGCTTGGTATTCAAGCTGGAATTGTAGCTCCAACAAACATTGAGGTAATGTTTTTTGAAGAGTTGGAATGCACACCAGATGTGAGAATATTGACTGGTGGAATTCATACATGATTGTTCTATTTCCAGTCTCTGATCGGAATAGTTTGACAACTCTGTATCGGAATTATATTGGAGGAACACAACCGAGGATTGTTTTTCTCCATCTGGTGTGCACATGGGAACCATTTTCCATTTTCAGGTATTTTAGAACGTTATCGGAGGTAAAAATAGATCATGATCTGGAGTAAGCATGGTAATTGTTAGGTATCTGTTTGTTATTATATACATAATCTTGCAGTGACTTTGTATTGGCATTGTATATGTTTTTATTTCTTTGATGGAGAACATTTTGTTTAAAGAATAATTAAAGGACCTAAACTTTGACTCATTGCCAGGATTCCTTCTTGTCCGCGGCGATCGCTCCGGCTCTATACTTCCGGGTAGCGATGCCGCGGTCATGTGATCTGGGAGGCAGGGAATTCAAACCTCCCCGCTACTTATGCCTCACTCTGACACTCTCCTGTGTCAGAGCAACAAGTGTGCTTAGCGTCCTGGCTGTTTCTGATCCCTGTGCTTCCCCAGTGCATCTCCCCTTGTGAAATCCTGCTGATCTACTGTGTACCGAATCAGCTTGTCTGATTAACCACTCTCCTGCTTAATCCCTGGCAACACACACTGGCTGATCTACTGTGTACCGACTTGGCTACAGTTCCTGACTCTTTTTGTGTTAGCCTCTTCGTGCCTCTCTTCTGGAGCAGCAAGGTACATCTGGCTCCCATCTCTGTGCACATAATCGCTGCTAATTACCCAGGTTGATGTGACCTTTGACTGTGTTCTCGGAACCATTCATCCTCAAGCTACCTTGCTATCAAGTTGGTGGGCTAACCTAGGGGCCGCGACTGGTGGGCCTCTGGCAGCTAAAACCATTCCGCCTTGCGGTGGTTCTTGGAGAAGACCGGGGGGTCGGTTAGACTCCGAGCCCTGGGAAGGCCAGTGCCAATACCGACTGTTAGTTGTCTCTCGTATGACGTAACACCCATGAACTTACACCTGCCCACTGGATGTATAACAGGAAACAGAATTATCAATAAGCCCTATCGTTGATGATGACCCTTCTTCTAGGGTTGAAAAGCGTCGGCTTCCTTCTTCATTGGGGAAAACAAGACATTTCTGCCAGACGTTGAAATACATCTATCTAGAAAAATATTGCAGCACTCTTGGGAACTCCAAAGCTATTATAACTGTAGCCATCATGCTTATATTCTCCATCTGGGAGAAAGTCTTTTGCACCCAATTGTTGTTTCATTTGAGTTACTTTTATACTATGTGGAACTTGTAATAAACTTATATATTTTAAACAATATCATACTAGATTTGTTTTTAATATTTTTACACATGGTTTATCAATACATGTATTTGGGAAGAAAACACTGATGCAATTGTGAGAGAAAGATCATCTGGTTTGTTGACGTAAGGCCTGCTTCCCATTAAGTGTTAGTAAGTACAATCACAATGGGTGATTAAAGGTGATGGAGATAAAGTGGACATACACTACAGGTGAAATAAAAGACATGGTTATGAAGGCTTTCTTGTATACATAAGTCTAGTAAGTATATCTCCAATGGGAAACATTAAGTGGAAAGAGCACTTAATTTAATAATATATACACACATATAAAATAAGTTTGTGTTTTATATCAATACAATATCACGCTATGTTATGTTTAATATATATTTTTTTTTACACGTGGTATAATACATTGGAGATTGTGGAACTATACAGGCTATAAAAATATCGAATGAAGAAACTTACACTTTAGAAAAATTTAAATATATTTTTTATGGTTTCAAAATCTGTGTAAACACATCCAGCGCTGGAAACTCAATTATCTTTATTTTTCTTTTACCTTTTTAGAATGGATCTCTTCAATGCTATGTAGCTGTGTCACATTGTACATACTTGAATGCTGAGTATGTATCATTACCTTGTTGGCCACAAGCTCCACTATTTGACTATATTTGAAACTAGAGGCTGAAGATCCCATAATAATAAACACCTGCATTGGGATCATTACCATCCATCCTTCACCAGCTTACTCATTAAGTCTGCTACTTTCTAATACACTGGCAACTCTAATCACTCATTTAGCTGGAAATCGAGGTCCTTTAAACGGCTGATTTTTACCATGACTAACATCACTTGTCCTTGCAGCTATAGATCTGTGCAGCGTTTGACATCTTGAAGCAGCCTCTCAAGCAACTTACCTGCTCACCTGCAGAGATAGTCGGCACAGATTGGGACTGCTCATAGCTCCTATTTATACCACCGAAATTCCTAACTTTTGCCAAACTAATGGCTAAAAGATTCCAAGGAATGTGAGTATCTACCTAATATTGATTGGTGCTAAATCTACTTTATATGACACCATAGTAGGATGGTACCATATTGGCTGCGCTGATTCCTGCTTCGTGGTAATAGCACATTATAATTAAAATCTATTTCTCTGGATGCACAAAAGTTTTGGGACATATGATACTAAGTCACACAGACACTAGTGATTCAAGGATCCTGAATATTATTGCCTCTATGACATGTTTGCCAAGTGGTTTATTTGGAACTTTTAGAGATTGATATATTTTTCTGCATGTGCATATACAGTTGTATGTGTTTAACCATTTAAGTGTCACACCTGAGGATTTGTCTGTACCCGGGCTGGGTTGTGACTCTGGAATAAAACTGGTGGCTAAATGTAAGAAGCTTGGTTAGGTTCCTTCACATGGAAGAGTACGAACTGGTACAGATGGTGGTTGGTGAGAGTTCAGGAGGCTACTAGATATGAGTGGCACTGGAGAATGGCAAGAAGTCAGGAGTATCAAGATGGTGATCAGGAATAGCAGGGAGACCAGGCTGGAACCGGATTGCTAGACCAGACCAGACTGGAACCAGATTGCTGGACCAGACTGGAACCAAATTGCTGTACTGGACTGAAACTGGAATCCTAGACCAGACTGGGTCTGGAATGCTGAACCAAAATGCAGGCTGCACTGTCGGGGCAGCCCCTAGAGGCAGTCTTTTCGAATGTGTAATGCATTTAAACTTACTCTGACACTACAGCAGTGTCAGAGCAACAGGTTTCTTCCGCACATATGGTTATTCTTCTTGGTTGTTACCTAGTGTTTGGACCTAGGCTTTCCTGTGACCTCCCTTTGGATTCTAATTCTCTACTTTGCAGATCATCTATGTACCAGTTCCCGGCTTGTCTGATTTCTTCCTGGATTTCGACATTGTACTTCTTAACCTCCCAGTGTACCAGTTTAAAGCTGTTTGACTATCCATAACATACTGACTTCCTGTGCCACATCTCCGAGTTGCGCCAAGGGGCAGTCCAGAGGACCGCGACCTGCGAGTTCCTGTGAAGTCCTTCCTGCCAGTGCAAATATTTAATGACACGTGGAATGCATTTTAATTCAGAGTATTTCATGACAGCAACAGAGCCGATACCTTTATCTCCCACTGCTCTAAATTGTATAACCTATAGAAGAGGATCCTACTACTCCTCAACCATATTTATATTTTGTCCTCTACTTCTCTACTCCAAAGCTATTAGATTATTATCGTCCATGGAAAGCACAGGGTCCAAACAGTTTTACAAAATTAGTCTACATTTTTTTCCAAAATGATATGGGCTCCCCCTCCTTACCAAATTATTTAAAACATACTCAAGATTTTCTAAAATGTGGGAATCAATTTGCAAACCAGTCAACGGTCTAACTCTATGTCAAATGTGCCTTCATTTAGTTTTGCTAAACAAATATCTCAAAATGTATGTCAAGATATTCACCCCTAAATAAAAACCAAATTCTTCCATCTTGATGGCATTTAAAGTTTTGTTCAATGGAGTCCAAGATTGTACCTATTATTAACCTGATATCTTCCCCACTGACCAAGAAACTTCCTATGTTATTATATATCTCAATGGTTAGAAAGTATCTGACTGCCTCCATTGGTCTTACATTGTGTAAGTACTAATGAAATATAGCTTTAAGGGTTATATCCATCGAGCCATCTTAGCTCTTTACACCTCCCCATCTCCTAAATTTTAAATCAAACCCCCTCCCCACATCTCCCTCACAATCAACAACATCACTATCTCCCCTGCTCCCTTTGCATGCTGTTTCTGTGTCATTCTCTACTCCACCTTCACCTTTCACCTCTCACATCCAGTCTCTCTTGTGACCCCTTCCTCCTCCGCAACATTGCCAAAATACCCCTTTCTTACTCAGAAAGTAACAGAATCCCTGGTCTACTCTCATATTATTTGCTATGTTGACTACTGTAACTCCTTCCTCCTCCCTCTACAATACACCCTAAGTGCAGTGGCTAGACTAGTCTTCCTCTTCCACTGCTCCTCATCTGCCAGACCACTTGCTAAATGGCTTTACTGGCTCACAATTTCTTCCGGAATACAGCTGCCCACCATCACCTAAAAGATGTTCACTAACTCTTCCCCTCCATACATCTGTAACCTCCGAACAAGACAAACCCAAGTTCCACCACTCCCCTCCATCTCTGACCTACAGCTCTCTTTCCCTCTTATAACCTCCTGCCTCCAAGACTTTTCCCACGCTATTCCTTACCTTTTGAACTCCTTGTCTCACCATACCAAACCCTTGCCCAACCTACAATCATTCAAACAGTCATCAAAACTCACTTCTTAATCCTTGCATACCATTCCCCCTTCTAGAACCTCATGTATATGCAATCACACTCTTCCTCCATGAATCACATCCAATCATGCCCCATTTGTATTTACTGTCTCCCATTACCTCCACCTTTGGTATGTAAGCTCTCTACCCTATGTTTAATGTTATCTACCTTTCACAACCTTGATGTCATGTTTTATGCTGATTCTTCTGCTTCTTGTTCACTTACATGCATGAAGTTTGCACCTGTATCCATGCTAGCTTGGCTTTTTAGTGTACGAAAAAGTGATATTATTTATAACTAGCATTCGCAGAGTGTGAACGGTACACAAATAATACCGGAAACGTTCTCATGCAATTGCGAACAGAATTATACCAAACTCAATGTAATTTTTAAGTTGGAAACATTTTTTAGCCTCTTTACCACTTAATTTATATAAAAAGATTAGTTAATGTTAAACTTAATAAAAGGTTGTTGTGAAAACAATTACGTTGCGTATAGATCGCATCGCTGCTGATTGTAGTGTACAGAAAATATAGATTACCATCTTCAGCCAATTATTTAACTTTAATAGAGGGTA
This sequence comes from Mixophyes fleayi, assembly GCF_038048845.1. Lineage (NCBI taxonomy): Eukaryota > Metazoa > Chordata > Amphibia > Anura > Limnodynastidae > Mixophyes > Mixophyes fleayi. Next base: position 190,905,720 of record NC_134404.1, on the reverse strand, counting down.
TGGAGGAAACTGTAAGAAAATGATACAATTTAAAATGTTATATTTTTAAGAATTTCTCATTATTATTATTATCTTGCTATTTATAAAGCGCCAACACATTACGTAGTGCTGTACATTGAGGGGATCTTGACATGACACAAGTTATAAACAAAAACATGAAACAGAAGCTAAAGATGGCCCTGACCAAATGAGCTTACAATCTAAGAGGTGTACATAATACATGCTGCAGAAGGTAGTAGAATAACAAATGGTGGGGTAAGTGCGGGTGGCTATTGTTAGAAGTCAATTGCAAATGGCATTGCTATGCAGCTACCCATTGAAAGAGGAGAGACAGCAGTTTTTGTTTTGCTGTTTGTAAGAAAAGAATTACACATGGAATTATTTAGGAATTTTTTTTTCTAAAGAGGTTGAAACCGGTTCTGCAAAGTAATAAAAAAAAGATTAGAAAAAGAAACATAACAGTTGTAACACCTAAAATGTCACACTGCAACCGGAATAATCACAGTGAATTTGAAAAGTAATTGCACCATAAACATTGCTTCATGTATTGATTGCTTGTAAGAAGTAATGAAAACTAAGCATCATTTGAGAACGATAAAAATCATTAACAGTCTCACACCCTAAGTACTAATTGGATGAGAAGATTATCTATATATATAATGATAGCTTTTCTTTCTCTTTTGAAAGAGAAACCTTTAACTTCAAAAAAGTTAAAGGTAAATTTAACTACAACATCAAAAGTTCCTGAGTCAGTTATATCTGCAATCAAAGGGAAAGGTTCTGAACAGGGTTTTTGTAAGGGCACAGGAATGAGAAGACGTAGATAGTGCTTATGTATAGTTATTTGCTTTAAGACATGGTAATCAATGCAGGGCCCTAAAGTCATGTCTTTATGACCAATAAAGAAAATGAGGGACCCGCAGGAGAAGTAAAGTCCTGGATAAATCCTTTCTTTTAAATTTTTTGTAAAAATACTCTCTTTTAATTTATAACTCTGCTTCAGATAGGGCATAAATACAACCAAAAGGTATTTGGGATCCAGGTAAAAGTTTAATTGGACATCCATAAGCCTGTGACAAAGTAATTGCTCAGCTTGACATTTATTGAAGACGTCCCTAAATTGAGTGAGGTGAGGTGAATGTACTAAATCTATCACCAGGAACTCCTAGTGGTTGCCTGCAGAAATGACCGTGTGATGTCTCTGTTGTGAGTGGTCCTGATATAATAGGTGTCAGGCACCGTCTCCGCATCTCGTCCATAGAGTTGGGACGAGTGCCTGCCACTTCCGGTTGTGGAGACTCTGTTGCTAGGCAACAAAGATGCTGCTTCCCTCGGCCATCTGAACTTCCCCCCTGAGCAGGCGCAGTAGCGCGTCCCATTGCTAGGCAATGGTATGATAGTTTAGGAACCCCTATCGGAGGTCAGTGATGTCACTGACCACTGGCCTATCACTTGTCTGGCACCGCTATTTAAACCTGACTCTGACACCATTAGGTTGCCAGAGTATCAGATAATTTCCTGCCTCCAGCGTTTCATGTGTTATTCTCCTGCATTTGACCTCCTGTTTGATCCAGCTTGCACCGTGACTATTCTCCTGGATCCCCTCAGTACCGTGTTGTCAGATTGGCTTGACCCGGATTGTCTGAACCACCTGCACCACTACTACACTGGTAACTGTCTTGGAGAACTGCGACCTGTGCACCCTTTGCAGCGCAACCTCCTTGCAGGGGTCCCTGGTGAATACCTGAGGTGCATTATACTCCACGCCTCCTTGTTCAGTTGACCCAATACCAGCTAGTAGCTCCATCCAAATCGCTAGCCTGACAATAGGAGACCCATCAATACTGTGAAGAGGGACAGGTGCATATTTTTTTAATGATTCAAAAATATTTTGCCTTTCGGTGAATGTTTGGTTCCTCACAGATCCAGAATCAATTACAGTTGGTATGAAAATTATATGTTCCTGGATCTTGACTTGAATTGCCAGGGAACTATAGCATCTGGGAATACCAATTGGATTTTGTAACCTAAGAATAAAGGAGAATATTCAATAGGACTGAAGCATTGCCCCTTTATGATGCTTGGGTTGAGGCATTGTCCACCTTAAGTCCGGAGTTGCCAATCAGGAAACATTTCAGAAGGAAAGCGTTTAGGGCTGCCACAATACATGCAAAGATTTTTGCCACAGTGTATAGCCTGTTCTTTGTCTGTCAAGGGGCCATGAAACCTGCCTATTCGCATTGGCTCTTCTTCTGTAGAGGTTGGTTTGGGGAGGCACAGAAACTTCGAAAGAGGAAAGACGTGCCTGTGGCTAAGTGACAATCTTGCTTCTTTTCCTCCAATCTTTCCATTAAGTGAGAATTAATAGCAATGCACCTAGAGATAAACTCTTCCAGTTCTTCGGGTAGAGTTATGTGCTCAGGTTCATCCTTTACCTCCTCACTGAGGCCCAAATTGAATTTATAATGCCTAGCAGAAGCATTCCAATGGGTTTCATTAGTTCACTTCTGGAACTTTGTGGTGTATTCAAAAACCAATTTATTTCCTTGATGGAGATAAGTTACCTATGCCTTAGTGGTAAATTGAAAATAGATGAAAGCATCCTAAAAATACTTAAAGAAAGGGGGACAGCAAAAATAGGATCTCTTCTTTCCAGGTGGCCCAGGCTAGAAACATAACCATTGTTAAAGAAATAAGTAGAATAAGTGCATGAAGTGTGACGGGCATTGGGCTAAAAACTGTTGGTATTGTCCTCTGTCCCCTTCAAATTATTCTGGCAAAACCAACTTAGGTTCAAGTTGTAGTGGTGCATCAGCATTGGGTCCTGCAAGAGTAACCAGAGAAAAGGAAGCAGGGCATATATTACAAGCTTGAAGCTTATCCAATTTTCCGTCTATAAAAAAAAAAAATTGGGCTTACATTTGTTGAACAAGCTGAGCAAGAGAAGGTTACAGAGGATTAGTACCTGCGGGATCTGTTTTTTGGGTCAGTTTATTCTGTGAGACCTCTAGTGATATTTTCAAATGCATCCACATAGAAGGAATAAGTATTAGTTTGTGTAAATGTAATTTACTGAAAATACTTAAACTGCAAAATGTAGGTATGCATTTTCAAAGTAATGTAAATTGATGCACAAAAGAAGAATAAATTATGTTTGGTACTGTAATGTCCACAGTGATAGAACAGGATAAGTAACTCCACAGAAAAGCCAAGGGTAAATGAAGTTAGCAAGGTTATTGTCCAGAGCCAGAGGGGTATGAAGCCAGGAGAAAAGTCCAACAAGCCAAGGTCAATATGCAAAAAATAGTACAGAGAGTACTATCAAGAGCTCAAGTCCAAGGAAACTAGTTCAATAAGCTGGCAATTGCTTATGTCCAGCAAGCAGTTTATATAGCACTTATCTTGAAGTAATAGGCTGCAGGTATTTGACAATTAATACCAGCAGCTGAACATTAAATCCTTCCCTGAATCAGGTATACTGTAAATAGATAAAAGAAAAAGATTCAGCCTTGTTAGTTAATTAAACCTGTGGGTCGTGGCACAAGATCACACTACTAAAAACTAAATTTTCAACAGTTCAAAAATCTGACAGTCTGTATAACTGGTTTGATTGATTGGATACTTGTGAAGATTTAAAACGGATCACCTAATTATAGTTTTCAACTTAGTTCAAAATATTATTAAAAAGTCAACATTAGATTTTGTATTGGGGTATTGCTATTTTCAGTGGAATCATTATGTGTGTTAAAGGTTTTTTTTTTTATTAAAAAGCTTATACTTATAATACGGGAAAACAACAATGACACATTAATTAACCCCTTGGCTGCTGAGGCTTTTCTCACACTTGTGCTGAGCCTAATTTGCCCCTTTTAGGGCTGGTCACATTACAACATCAGCACTTTGTGTATGCAGTGTCTACACAAATTAAACTTCGGGGTTTTTTTCAGAAGACTTTCTGCTTTCAGAAAATACCATTTCTTACATCTCATCACACAGCAAAAACAATCTACCCACATTGGCCAAATATTCTTTTTTATTGAATTTGCAGAAAAGTGAACTAAAAGCAAATGTGTGTATTGCCAAGAAATATTTGTGGTTCTCGCTTTGGAACTAATCCACCTTTCCAAAACAGCAAAAAACAGGATTCTACAAATAGGTTTTCATATTAAAATCTGCACTTGAAAATGATAATGCAGTTTTTTGGTTTTGTTTGTCAGTTTGCATCATCTTTAATGAAAAGCATACAATTTGCAGGAATAATTTGACAGCCTAACAGGGCAAACCATTTTAAAAACTAGGCAACCTACCATGTAATTTTTTTTTAGTGCAGGCGGTATAGGGGGTATCTGGGCATTGGAAATCCCCCCCTCCTCTTCATATCTGGATAAGTTTGGTGTTAAAAAAAACTTCACATGTCCTGGATTCGTTAGTTCCTTAGTATTTACTGCAGTTTAGAGGGGGTTATTTGCTGATGATCACATATGATCACCATAGATTAACTAATACGGGACAACATCATTTGAAAGAGGGTACTGTTCTCTTTCATATGAGGGTCCACTGAAATTATTGAAGCCAGGATGTGGGAACTCCTCCCCCCATCCCTGGACACTTTAATGATTCTACATAGGAGTTATTCTCTAGTTTTCACACAGTGAAACTCGTCCTTAGCACGTTTGAGGTGTATGGTGAGGACATGTCCCACTTGTCCTTAGCAGTAATGCCTTCAAATTATGTATGTTATGTATCATCATCATCTATTTATACAGTGCCACCAATTCCGCAGCACTGTACAGAGAACTCACTCACTTCAGTCCCTGCCCCGTGGGAACTTACAATCTAAATTCCCTAACATATACACACACAGACCGAGAGAGACGAAGGTCAGTTTAATAGCAGACAATTAATCTACTAGTATGCATTTTGGAGTGTGGGAGGAAACCAGAGCACCCGGAAGAAACCCACACAAACACAGGGAGAACATATAAACTCCACACAGAGAAGGCAAACGCATGACCCCAGTACTGTGAGGCAGAAGTGCTATCCACTAAGCTCCCCTAACAAGTATGCCATCAAATACTTGTAGTTATGAACTTTTTAGCTTTAAACTAAGCTGCATAAAAAATGTATAAAATAAAGAAGTATTTAGCATTTTTTGGTGGACTGTGGAATTACTGTAACTTCTAGTAAACATTAATGTAATCTGAAAAGTAAACTATTTTCAACAGTAAAAATGTGTTTTGTGGGCAGCAGGACTGATACAGCTGGACCCGGTGCGCCGTGACAGATATAATACAGTAGTATTTCTGTCCTAGGTTGCCCTGGATCTGTTTTGTACACTGTCTTTCTCTGAGGTTCCCACCTGCTCAAACGAAAAAAGACCCAGCCATTCATTAGTAAGGTCTGGCAATGAATCAGAATTAGTTATCTGCACTCTGATTTACTCCCAGACTAACATTGTACTACTGTGAAGCTTAGTTTTATGAGTCAGACATACTTAAAGTTCAGCAAACTCTTTACAGGCAATACTATGTTACTTTTTTCCATAAAGCTCTTTTTGCTGAATAACCTGGAGAATTGTAACCCATATATATTATCTTCCATCTCAGCCAATGACATCTGTAGCTTGTTCAATATTATAGTTAATCTTTTAGTAGTTTCCCTGATAAGTGCCCTACTTTTTCAGCAACTAAGTTTTGGTGGTGGCCAGATCTAGGAAGTGTGGCTGTAGTTTCATACTTTGTCTAGTTCTGTACAATGCACTGCACTAAGCTCCAATGGGTGCCTCTAGTCTACAATGGTCCTGTGTCCGTCCCAAGTTTTGTACATTGCTATATTTTCTGACTTGTTTAAAATCCTATTTCATATTTCTCTCTAAACTATAGGGAGAGCGGTTTTTATATTTACAATAGAATAAACGAGTGATCCACATTTTTTTTTACTACAGCTGGAGACAATGAACAAATTTTGTAGCTGCTGGGTTTATACATTGCACCTGTGGAAATATGAGCTTGCAATTACAAGAAATATGAATACTTTTTTAATTCAATCATTGGATACTTATTCGCTTTATTCATTTTCACCAGTGTGTAGAAAGATTTTTGGAATATTTATTTTCATTTGACACAGTACTTAATAGCTTGTGGATATGTGCCAAAAAAAACATTTCTATCTATTTCAACTTGAGAATAACACACATATATATATATATATATATATATATATATATATATATATATATATAATTATTATTATTATTAATTTTTATTTATAGGGCGCCACAAAGTATCCTTAGCACCGTACAAGGACAAACAATGGCACAGTACAAGGTGAAACAGCACAGTACAAGTAACAGTAAGCACTATAACTCTGGGGGCTCAGTCACAGCAAGAAAGAGAGGGAGGGGAAAAGTGAGTACAGGCAGGTAACTATTGCCCAAGAGGGTGGGCATGGATGACAGGTAAAGAGTCACTGAGGGGAGCAGAGAGAAGCGAGAGGAGACAGAGGGCAAAGGGTTAGAGAGGAGGTGAACTGAGTAGCTGGAGAGCGCAGTTAAAAGTGATGGAAACAGGAGGTAGGAGAGCCCTGCTCAAAGGAGCGTACAATCTAAAGGGAGGGGAAGACAGACAGGCACATGGATGAGACGGGAGAGACGGAGACGGAGTCGAGGAGGGGGGAGAAGGGAAGAAGGGATGAGAAAGAGAGGAAGCCGACCAGTGGGAGTTTAGGCATGAGACTAAACTAGTTGGTAGCATCACTTGAAGATACATCAAACTAAAGAAAATGGGTTTATATACATTTATTATAGAGATGCTCACTGACCCCCGTGTTTTGGATTTGGTTTTGGATCTGGATTACCGTAGTGTTTTGGTTTTGGTTTTGGTTTTGCCAAACCGTGATTGTGTGTTTTGGTTTTGGTTTTGTTTGGTTTTGTTTTGCTATTTTGTATAAAAATCAATGTTTTTGGGCCTAAAATTACCAAATTTAGTGCTCCACCTGTTTCTTGGATAAGTAATGTAATTGTAAAGCTAATAAATTAACCAAAAAACAGTTTAATTCCTGGTAGGCCTCTATTAATTCTACACACAGAACAAATTGTCTTCCTCTCCATCTATGAGTATTGGCAATGCAGCTATCGTCTTTGGATGTATATTACACCCTACACTTATACTTAAATATGTAAAGAAATGGACAAAGGCAGTTTGTTTTCTGTCTCTCTACGCCCCCTCCACTTGTATAAAATACCACAAAATGCAGCCGTTATAGATTGTACAATATTACTTGAAATGGAGAAAGCCAGTTTGGTTTCTGTCTCTCTAGGCCCCCCTCCACTTGTATAAAATACCAAAGAATACAGCCATTATAGACTGTACAATATTAAGAGAAATGGACAAAGACAGTTTGGGGTCACTCTATGTATGACACCCTACCCTTAAGGAGAAATTGCCCAAAGAGCAGCCTTTCAAGACGGTATGTGATATGGAAATGCCCCAAGTCCCTTTCCTCTTTGGGGGTAGATTGCACACTACACTTACATAGAAATTTTTAAAAAGATGTTATCGTCATCATCTTCAGCTTCATCCTCACCCTCATCAGTGTGTACGTCATCATCACAGACTATCAATTCATCGCCGCTTGTATCCGCCATTAGAGAACAGTCAGTGCTTGGATGTCTTGGATGGTGAAGGCCTTCCTCATGGAAGATGTAGTTCATTTTTATAAACATCATTTTCTCCACATTTTTGGGAAGTAACCTTCTACGGCAATCACTGACTAAGTTCCCTGCTGTGCTGAACACTCGTTCAGAGTACACACTGGAGGTTGGGCAGCTTAAGTATTGCAAATAAAGTTTGTACATGGGTTTCCAAATGGCCTGCTTTTCTTCCCAGTAAGGAAAGGACTTTCTGACATTTCCATATCAATTACCTCTTGAAAGTAATCCTCCACCATTCTTTGCATTTTAATACTCAAATTGGATGGAGTTATAGGCAAGGTCACACATTTTTTAAAAAAATCCTTCAAACCAGCCCAGATGTTAAACTGTTCTGGTCTGCCATCTGCATCCTTCCTGCTTTTTTTTGGAAAATGTAATTTTTTACGAGCAGCAGCTGCTTGAGAAACTAAAGGAGGACATGTCGTCAAGCCAAGGCCCAGTTCAGCGGCCAACTTGCTGAGCAATAGCTCCTTGCAAAAGTTCACATCTCGTTCATTTTGAAGCAAAGACTCAATGTAGGTCTTAAACCTTGGATCAAGCACAGTGACCAAAACGTACTGATCCGAGCTCAAGATCTTAATAACTCGAGGATCATTGTGAAGCGATTTAAGTAGTTGATCGACAAGGCCAACATACTTTGCGGTATTGCTTGCTTTCATCTCATCCCTCAGTTTCTCAAGCTGCTTTTCCAATAGTCTAATTAAAGGAATGACTTGGCTCAAACTCGCAGAATCTGCACTCTCTTCACACATCACAACTTCACATGGTTTCAGCACCTTGCACAGCACTGAAAGGATTCCCCACTGTGCAAGAGTGAAATACATGCCCCCTCCTTTCCCAATGTCATGGCTTGTGCAATACTCTTGGATGGCTTTGCGCTGTTCCTCCATCCTCTGCAGCATGTACAGGGTGGAATTCCACCTAGTTACCACCTCCTGCTTAAGTTGGTGGCAGGGCAAGTTAAACTGCTCTTGGAGCTGCTGCAATCTCCTACATGCTGTGGCCGAATGCCTGAAATGGCCTGAAATCTTACGGGCCACTGAAAGCATCTCCTGCACCTCACAGTTATTTCGTAGGAAGCTCTGCACCACCAAGTTGATGGTGTGAGCAAAACAGGAAATGTGCTGAAAATCACCCAGCTGTAATGCTCGCACTATATTGTTGGCGTTATCAGAAATGACATATCCTGGGGAGAGTCCAAGTGGTATAAGCCATGTATAAATCACATCTCTTAGTTTGCGTAACAAATTATCAGCTGTATGCCTGTTAGTGAAGCCGGTGATACAAAGAGTGGCCTGCCTGTGACAAATGTTACGTAGTGGTGTACATGCTGCTGCTGTTCCTGCTGATGAAGGTGAATGACCAACCCAGTGGGCTGTCACAGTCATATAGTCTTTGGTTTGACCACTTCCACTTGTCCACATATCTGTGGTTAAGTGGACAGTGGACAGAATGGCATTTTTCAGCGCAATCTTTACATTTGTACACATTTTTTGATATATTTATGGAATAGCTTTATGGGAAAAATGGTGTCGCGATGGAATTCTGTAATACGAACACAAAACCTCAATTAACTGTGAAAAACCTGCTGTGTTTATTGTAGATATTGGACGCAGATCTAACACCAACATGGCAGCCATGGCATTTGTGATTCGCTTGGCGACTGGGTGACTTCTGTCATATTTGCTTCCCCTAGCAAATGATTGTTTCACAGTTAAATGTTGAAATGTAGGACTGCTCTTTATCTTGGCCTTCCTCTGGGCTGACGATTCACCCCCAGCAGCAGCAACAGCAGCAGCAGCAGTGGGACTAACGCTTTCTTCAGAGGAATCGATAATAGTGCAGGAGTCATCTAGCCTTAATAAGTGGGATGCAGGGCTAACTCCGAGCGCTACTGAGGATATTGATGAGGATGGTGTGGTGGGTGTATTTTGTAGCCGTCGGGATGTCGGTGAGCGGAGGGTCCTAGCTGATGATGGAGTGCTTGTAATTTTTTTGGAAGAACTTTCAGCTTTTCCCAACACTTTGCCATGAACTCTCGTCAAATGGCGTAACATAGATGAGGTTCCAAGATGGTTAAGGTCCCTCCCTCGACTGACTGTGGCTTGACATACATTACAAATGGCTATACAGTTTTTGTCTGGATTGGGGTAGAAATAATTCCACACATAAGAAGTGGATTTTTTTGTTTTATGGCTTGGCATGACAATGACCTTTTTCTTGTCACGTGCCAGAACTGCTGCCACTGGTGCAGGACTGACACAAACAACCTCATCCTCATCAACATCCTCATTAGCGCCCTCATCGCCTTCCCAAATCTCCCCCTCATCCTCTTCTATTTCCAAAGTGGCGTTCTCAATTTGTGTATCACCGGCTACACTCAGGCTGTTCAGGCACACATCAGCAGAACCGCTGAAAGGGTCCCTCCTTATGGGTACACTAACAGAATGCTCACGATTAAACATTCCACTGTTGGATGGACTCTCCACAGGGATTGGTGTCATTTGTGATGCAGAGCACACATTATCCTTTACTGCCTTACTGTTATCTTGCATCTCGGCTTTGACGCGTAACAGTAGTTGTGCACCACTTGTAGGCTCGGTTACATTTTTTGATCTGCCACTAATAGACAAAGGTGAAGGCCTCATTCTCTCTTTGCCACTGCGTGTGTAGAATGGCATGTTGGCAAATTTTTTTTTATCAGCACTTATCTTTTCCTCAGTTACACTTCTTTTTCGCTTCAACATGGTAAAAAAATTTTTGCTGTGTGTTTTTTTGCCTGATTTCAAAAGACTGTGTAGTTTGACATCGCCTTTCCCAGATGACGTACTGGGAACACTACCATCAGGACTGGTGACAGAACCTGGTTGCTCATTCTGCTCATATGTGGACTGCTTTGAATCCATTATGAGCCCAAAGCACTTGTAGTGCTACAAATTGTTTTAGATACTGCTGACAAATATGACTTTTGACAGCCAGAAAAATTAATACAAAAGAATGGTGGAAACACAAAAACACTTGGGAGTGCTAAATATTATTTTTTGAGTCTGCTAAAAAATAGTACTTTTGACAGCCAGAAATATTAATGCAAAAGAATGGGGGACACCCCAAAGCACTTGGAGTGCCAAATATTGAAAAAAAAAGACTCCCCTATCCTCCTCTCTTCTCTATCAATTGTTATCAGAATTGTTATCAGAATTGGATGAAGAATAAGGTATATTCTCTGTCCCTGCTCTAATCAGCCTGTGACTACACCCTGCTCTGTCCCTCTGTCAAATGGCGATGGATTGCTGTGGAGGCGGGTATTTATGGATTTCAATTATCGTGAGAACCAAGCCCAGAGATCCGACAATGTCACAATGACATTCGGCCTCGATTTGGATTCCGAGGGGGCGGGAGAGTACCGAGCCTGCTCGGCTTGGTACTCGGATAGACAAAGTTCGGGTGGGTTCGGTTCTCGGGGAACCGAGCCCGCCCATCTCTAATTTATTACCTAATTTTTTGTTAAATGTCACTGTGCAGCTTCAGCATTTGGACAATGATTACATATACTGTATATCAGCTTTATAAGAGGTTCGGTTTTGTTGAGTTCCATTGCCACTGTCCATTTCTTATTATTTTTCCTGCTCGCCGCTCAATGCTGTTTAAGTTAAGCTTTACAATAGTATTTTTTATTGTTAATTGCAAGGTTTTCAATTGCATAGGAAATGACCTTTGGGATTAATTATAATGAAGTGTGACCAGCACTGCTCAATAGGGACATGAAATTAGCAGAGCAATGATCTATTATAGAATATTTTAAAGTAATTTATTAACTATTTATACAGAATTGCCTCCAGTTTTCACTGCTTAGTATAACTTTACATTGTTATTGTACTTAAATTGTAAATAGGGTTTATTTTTCTACAAAAATATGGTAAATTATTAACTTTATGGCTATATTACATCAAGTTGTGGGAATCTACTTGCATTACTTAATTGACATTTCCATTTCGACTACGGCAGGAAAGAATATCACCATTTGATGTTAACAGGTGTAAACAACAGACATTTGTAATTAATGTAATTGTATTTAAATTTGCATCCAATTACATTTAGTATGGAAAATGCAACTTTGCCATTTAATAATAATTGCCATAGCAATATTCTCTCTTGTGTATATGACACTTCATTATATTATTAGATTGAGTACAAATAGGGTAAGGTGACTTTAGCATTTACTACTAATACTGTCAAGACACAACTACAAGCTAGCATGAGGCCTAAGAATATACTCTTGTATGTCTGACATACGCCTAGCACATTTGTGATGCATCTGACTCAAAATATACACATAAGTACACATTTTTCATGCATCTTTACTTATGTTAAATCACTTCAAATTGAGCAACATTAACCGTATCAGCAACACGACAGACAAAAAAACCCATCCTCTTTAGTTCACACAACAAAAGCAGAAATCGGTTAGCCTAAGATGGACTATCCAGAACAGGCTAGAATATCTCATACAGTTATCCAGATGAAGCAAGTGCACATGATATGGGCTATAACCCATCCTACTCCTTCATAAGCAGAGGTGGTTTGCAACTTAATGACCTACACAATTTTGTTCTGGAAATAACTTTTTAATTTCTTAGTATAAGGGAATAACTTTTCATTTTTAAAACAGATAGTTTGAACGCTACTCACTAGGGATGCTGAATGTTGCAGGGGGTAAAATATGAAACAACTGATAGCACTGTGATAAGCAGTGGAGATCAGTAAGATCGACACTGGCAGCACTTAACGCTGAATAGGAAAAATGGCAGGAATGGATTAATATAATTATTATTACTAATATTTTCATTGATTTGTAGGGCACCACAGTGATCCACAGCAAAAAAGAGCGTGGATAACAGGGCACATATAGAATAAGGATATAAAAGGTTGGCAAAATAAATGCAGACATGAAAACAAAGGGTAGGAAAAACAAAGCACATGAGAGAGTTTACAATCTAATTGGAAGAGGGCACAGCTGAGACAAAAGGAGTGAGTGTGGCTCAATGAGAGGGATGTAGTCAGAATATCAACACTGAACATGTCAATGTCAACACAGTTCAGGGGCCACATTCAGAATGTCAACATTTTCATTAGGACAACAGGGTGAAAATGTGAATGTCGACATCCACAAGGTCGACAATGAGCATTACATTTAAACCAGCAATGTTGCCACTACTGTCAGCAATACAGTAAAAAACAGATTTAAAAAATGCCCCCCCCCAAACAACTTAACCAACCTTAGTGCTGCCAGCCTAGCAACATGGAGGGGACAAAAAGTGTGGTGTCCCTCCAATTTTACTGTTACAAGCACTAGGCTTTGCACACAGCACGGGGTCCCCCTTTTATAATGCCAAACCAGCCCCAGACTGGTCAGCCAAGGCTGGATTCCACAGGGGGATCTGGTCCACAAGAATTACTGCAGACCCCACCCTCCCCCTAGATGTGCTCAACCCCGTGCTGATAGCATTTGGGGTTTTTTTCACACTTGTGGTGGGTGTGGAGTAATAAGAAAATGTAATAGTAAAAGAAAAATATGTCCTTGTTGCACTACAGGTCCCAGCATGCCCAGCTGCCATTAAGTGTCTGGGCATGCAGGCACTTGTAGCACTACAAGCACCAGCATACCCATAATCTGGCACCCATGACCCACTGAAACCTGTAGTGCTCCAAAGAAAAATGTAAATAAAACAAACACAGTATTGTAAACAAAACTTTAATTGAAATAAAAACACCCTAAGACATCCTTATTTCACCCTATTTATTGCTCATCTACATCAAGGGTCATATGTATAGATCCAATGATCCTTGCTTGTCAAAACACAAAACCCAATTACATTCACCGTCTTCATCTATAAAACATCCATGGATTCTTTGCAACATTAAAAACCCTGGAAGACACTGCAAAACTAGCTTCCGCTGCAAATTGAGCTGTTAGCCGCACTGGTCCTATTTATAACATCGGGATATCCCAAGAACTCAGCACTAATCACTTCCTCTACTATAGGTGGTTATCATCCTAAATCAGGAACTGTAATTTTCACTGTTTTTAACATATCTTTCCTTTGTAAAAATGCACTTCTAACAAGTGGGAAGCAAACATTTTGTGTTTTTTACAATTACTGCTGCTTTTTAAGCTATTTGACATGTTTATTGCTGGTAATTACATGCTAATAACCAGTTTAACCTCTGTTAATTAGGAGAAAAGTTAAAGACACTCTCTTTTTCAAAAGTTACAGTACTTTAATAAATAATTTTTTATTGATACTGCTATAAATTGCTAACTTTGCTTGTGAAATAAGAGCCTGACTCATTTTGGGTGTCAAGAACTGTCCAGGAAGTAAAGTACAAAAACTCCAAATATTTTAGATAAATAGGTATAGAAAATGTTAACTTTATTCAACATAGTATAAAGTAGAGAAAAACAAGCCCGCGCTCGGTATATCCCACATTATATATGGTACCAGCTGCTTGGCAATAAGGCCGCACTCAGTATATCCCATATTGTATACGGTACCAGCTGGCAATATAAATGCCCATATATGTATGCAAAACAAAAAGACAGTTGTCAGCACTTATCCTTTACACTGCATATCTGTGTGTGTCTAGCAAAATGAAAACATGAGGTATTAGTTCATATTTTTATAAAAACATTTAAGCCTGCATCCCAGCGTCACACCCAAATGTGCCTTAAATAGGCTTGATGGACAGCTGCTATGACAATAAGGCAATATTTTGAAACAAAACCAGAGAAAAACAAGCCTGCACTCGGTATATCCCACATTATATATGGTACCAGCTGCTTGGCAATAAGCCAGCGCTCGGTATATCTCATATTGTATATGGTACCAGCTGTATGGCAATATAAATGCCCATATATATATACAAAACAAAAAGACAGTTGTCAGCATTTATCCTTTACACTGCAGATCTGTGTGTGTCTAGCAAACTGAAATAATGAGGTATTAGATCATATTTTTATCAAAATATTTAAGCCTGCATCCCAGCTTTAAGGGCACCTCATTATATGCAGGTCCTACACTGACCTATATGCTTTAAACACCATTAAAATGCAATAAAAATCAGATGCACTCACCTCCTAGGTATAGGGGTTTACATCTAGCAAGGGCTGGCTTATGAGCCACACCCAAATGTGCCTTAAATAGGTTTCATGGACAGCTGCTATGACAATAAGGCAATAGTATAAAGTAGACTTTATTTTATAATTTATTAAATGTTCATTTAAAATCAAAAACGAATTAGATAGTTCTGAACTCAAAATTCTTATGCCGTTTTTGCCTTGCTGATTATGAACCAAAATCATGTTAAAAAACTACAAATGCAATATCTTTTGAGTTTACCTTTGGATTGTGTACAGTAGATTGTATACAGGGCATTATCTAGAAATGAGTTGCTCAAATGAAAATTGGACATAATTAAAATATTGAATAATTACTGACCATCTGCTTTTGTAATTCTACACATGTTAGCTTGGCAAGCAAAGTTAGCCAGCAAACAGTGAGACACCTTTATCACTGGCCTATTCAGCTTGTGTGAGTAATGATTTCATTTAAATATGCACGGATAAACTAGAGAAACATTTTAGAAAAATAATTGTTAATAAATCTTTTTACTGCACCACATATAATTCAAGAAATATATAAATAATATGAGCTACACTTTTGGCACAAATTGGTGCATTTTTTTACAAATGGGTAAACTGCCAGCATTACATCTTACAAATTAATTTTAGGGCAATGTATCTCATTTCAACACAATATTTACTGAAAACATTGGTTGCACCTGCTGTTGTTTAGTCTGCTGTTGTGTATTGAGCTCAATCTTTACTATTAGTTGTGGAGATACTGCCCCTGATTCATTAAGTAAAGTAAAACATTGAGTAAGTAGTCTCCTGGACAAAGCCATGTTACACTGCAAAGGGTGCAAATTAGTTTTCTATTTTGCACCTAAGTTAATGTCTATTTTTCATGTAGCACACAAATACTTCATAGATTATTTGTACACTGAAATTTAAAGTTGATATTTGTTTCTACATAAAAAAATAGACAGTATTTAGCTTATGTACAAAACAGAAAACTAAAACTTTTTACTTAACTTTCTTTAATGAATCAGGCCCACTATGTCTATCTCTGTCTCCTCAGATAGATTGGGGATGACTAATAAGTTCATCTATTTGAAGAGTCATCATGGCATCAATCTATCACCTGTACATTACGCATTGTCTCTTTTCACATGACAGTCAGGGTATAGATAATCTACAATCAGCCACTACCTAAATAACATCAATGGTGAACCTGAGACAGAAACACTTTACAGCGGAGTCTTCTGAAGCGTAACAGATGGGTTACAGTCAATGGGTGTAACAATTGATTTGTTGTCTAAACATGGAGATCCCTGGGGAGATGAATACACGTGTTAGCCTGGTTTAGCACTGGCCGAACAGACGGGTTCACTGGTCTTCACCAAGAACCGCCACAAGGCAGGATGGACATTAGCGGCCGGAAACACGCAGGTCGCGGCCCTCTGAACAGTCACTAGGCGTAACACAGCTGAGAGAGATGAAAATCCGAAATCAGGTCAGCTAGCCGAGGACTGGTACACTGGCGGTAGCGAGGTTCAAAATCAGTATACAGAAGGAAAGTCTAACAACAGGCCGAATCTGGTACACAGGCAGTAGCGCAGTACAGAATTAGGATCCGTGGAAGAAAGGTTAAAACAAGCAAGGACTTGTACATGATGGATTAACATACAGAAGCACTTTCCAAGAGGGAATTACAAGGAAATCCAAGGACAGCAGCAATACAGTATAACAGAGTCAGTCTGGGTATGTTGCTCTGATACTGTTAGAGTGTAAGAGTGAGCTTTATATACACTGCAGAAAATGCTGCCTCCCAGCCACAATCACGTGACCGTGCAAACCAGGAAGTGCTGATCTAACACAGAGACAGAAGGAATCAGAAGCACAGGTGTATGAACAGGGAGGTATGTGACAGTACCCCCTCCCTCAAGGGTGGACACAGGACACCCAAAAAAGGCTTGTCAGGAAAGTTTTAAGTAGCCGAGGACAATGTACATCCGTGGCTTTAACCCATGAGCCTTGCTTTGGGCCATAGCCCTTCCAATCGAACAAAAACTGCAAGGTGCCTTTTGATATGCGAGAATCCAAAATTTGTTTGAACTCGTACTCTTGTTGATTCTTGACCAGAATGGGAGGTGGGGGATTATTAGTGCTAGAGTACTGATTGGAGACAATGGGTTTCAGGAGAGAAGCATGGAACACGTTACAAACTTTTAAGGAAGAAGGGAATTGCAAAATAAAGGCTACAAGATTAATTACCTCCAAAATCTTAAAAGGACCAATAAACCTAGAGACTAGCTTCATACTAGGGATCCATAGTCGAAGATTACAGGTGGACATCCAAACTTTGTCCCTGGGTTGCCATTAAGAACAGCACACCTACTTCTATCACCGTCTTGTTCCGTGTAGAAGGCAAATTTCAATTTTCATTTACTTGAGTCCAAATGACTGAGAAATTCCGAAAAATAGAGTCCACCACTGGTACATGTGACGATGGAACCTGTGGAAGGGTGGGTAACTGTCACGGTTATAGACACCGTAGGAGGTATCGGCTGGTATTTATGTAACTGAACAGGGAGGTGCGGAGTCTACTACACCCTCGGTCTTCACCAGGGTCACCCGCAAGGAGGTATGGTCTTGCCTGCATGGGATGTGCAGGTCGCGGTTCTCCAAGTCAGTTACCAGTGCAGTGAAGAAGACAGGAATAGTTGGCCGGTCCGGGTCAAACCAAACAGTAGAGTAGTACACAGGAAGAACTAGAAGTTTCAGGAACAAGCAGAGGGTCAATGCCAAACAGACTGTGCAGTACCAAATCGGAAACCAGGAGAATGAGCCGAAGAACAAGTCAGGATTCAGCAGGATACAATGAAGTAAATAACAAGTAGTGCTGGAGCTGGAGTGAACCAATTTCAAGAGGCGAGGGAAGATTCGATGGTCAGGATCAGCTGATCGCCAACAGGAAGCTCGAACAGCGTGTCCTATTGCCTAGCAAAAACCGCAAAAACCATAAGCAGCAAGGAGAGGCAACCGTTCCATGCACCAAGGAAGAGTGCAGGGATGGCACCTGACAGTACTCACCCCTCCCTCCTCTCAGAACGGGTGAAGATCCTCTTTGTTAACCCAAAATCTCTCTTCAGGGCCGTAACCCCTCCAGTGCACCAGGAATTAAGCCTTATTTCTAAGGAGGCACGATTTTAGGATTCGTTCTACCTCGAACTCTTCGCCCTGGACAGTCGTGATAGGTGGAGGAGAGGAACCCTGGGTAAATTTGTTAAAGACAAGTGGCTTCAGTAAGGAAATATAAACATATATAAAAAGTTTTATGTACCCGTAGAGTAGGAGGAAGCCGGAGTTTGTAGGTAACAGGATTGAGTATCTGAGAGGTCAGAAAACGACCAATATAGCAGGATGCGAGCTTCAGGAAAGGAACCTTGAGCTTAAGGTTGCGGGTGGCCAACCATACTTTATTCCCTACATGGAGAACCGGAAGGCTTCTTTGGTGCCAATCAGCAAAATGTTTGTAGAGATCTGAAGATTGTTGCAATTTGAACTGTACTTGGAACCAAACCTGGGCAAAATCACGAACCATACTCTGGGCTGCAGGCATTGAAGATTTGGTTAGCTGCGTGGGAGTAGGTTACACAGGATATTTTACAAAAAGAATAAAGAAGGGAGACAGAACAGTGGACTCGTGATGATGGTTGTTGTGACAAAACTCCGCCCAATGTAGGAACTGACTCCACGAGGATTGACGCTCGGAGCAGTATCAAAGAAGATAAGATTCTAAGTCTTGGTTGACTCGTTCAGTCTGCGGGTGATATCCAGAAGAAACTTTCAGGTTAATCCCTAAATGTTTGCAGAACGCTCTCCAGAATTTAGAGACAAACTGCACTCCCTGGTCCGAAATGATTTCCAGAGGACAACCGTGAAAGCGGAAGATGTTCTTAATAAAAAGCAGTGCTAAAGTAAGAGCGGATGGTAATCCCTTCAGAGGAATGAAGAAAGAAAACTTAGAAAAACGGTCAACTACGACCCAGATGTAATTGTAACCATGGCTGTTGGCAGGGTCGGACTGGCCCAGCGGACTACCGGTCAAACCACCGGTAGGCCCGGCTACCGTATGGCCACACCCCCTTTCACCAGTGGGCGGTGCTTACCTGGAGGCCCCTCACGTCGTCCCCGCTGCGTCCCCGCTGCTCAATTGCGATCACAGCTGCGATCGCAATTGAAAGATGACTGGCTGTCACTGATAGCCAGTCATCTTTCACATGTGATCGCAGCTGCGATCATGTGACCCGCCCTGTCAGCTGATGTTCCCGCGCCGCTGAAGGGAGAAGAGCAGAGAGGCTGCAGCTATCAACTTTTGGGTAAGTATTAATGAGTTGTTTATATTGTTTGTGCTATATATATATATATATATATAGTTAGTGTGTGTGTATATAGCTCAATGAAACACAGAGTACATTTAGACAAGGTATGTGGGAGGAAGAACAGAATCACAGCTGTTACTGCAAATCTAAAATCGGTTTACAATTGAGCTGATAATCTGTCCCAGACTTTGTAATAATGTTCTATATTTGAGCAAGGCAATAATATATGTTCTTTTATACAACTGACTGTCATAAGAAAAGTTGTTTACATTCTTCACTATGTGGTACTGATTACATTGTCACTGCTGCATACTGGAACATTATGCAAATGTACTGTGATTTGTATGTATAAAGTATTGCTGGTAGAGTCACTAAGCAATGTCCCGGCTTTTAAAGTGACAACCTCTCGACACAGTGGAATGAGGATATTTGCAAGTACTTTCCAACACACAGAGATTCTCATATACTTGTTACCAAGTTACAGTGAATAATTTGCAGTTGTAGCAAAGGTTCCACACATACAGCAAATCAATATGCATAATAACAGAGCCGTTAAGTATTTTAATGGAACCCTTTTTCTATATAACAACATATTAGCAACCAACTATATCGTTTTTCCATTTGTTATGTTAGGATATGTTAGGATATGTGGGAAATGGATGTATTAAACGTAAATGCTAATAATTTATTGCTGGGGCTGTTTGGAGGGAGGGTAATAGGTTTATTTATTAAATGGGAATACTATTAATTTAATGTTGGGGTTGGTTGGAGGGAAATAGATCTATTCATCAAATGTGAGCACTATTACTTTAATGTTGAGGCTTGAGAGAGGCCTAATTATTAAATGTGGGTGCTGTTTATTTAATGGCAGGGATGGTTGACGTTTCTAAATGTACCCAATATTTTTTCCAAATAGGGCCCTCAACATTACAAGATCCAGACAAGCCGCAACTAAAGAAACCAGCAGTCACAGGTGGTAAAAGTGACAACAACAGGTAGGACAGTCTGTCAAATGATCTGAGACTAGTGCAGGCTTGGCTAACCTGTGGTACTCCAGGTGTTGTGAAACTATAAGTCCCAGCATACCCTTCCAGCAATAAGCTGCTATATATTGGCAAAGCATGCTGGGGCTTGTAGTTTCACAACACCTGGAGTGCCACAGGTTAGCCAATCCTGGTCTAGTGGGACAATCGTGATTTTTGGTGACTGTTCTGCCCAATCTAAGGGGAAGGCCAAGACTGTATTCTTTATACACACACTGCATTCTTTATATACTGCACTAAGGTGCTAGCTGTCCTTCGTGGACTGACCACTCCCCCTCTAGTGTCTGGTCCCGCCTCTATGATGGCTGACCACACCCCCTTTGGTGGGCCCCTTATGTTGCATTCCCCGGTGGGCCCTTCATGCCCCAGTCCAACACTGGCTGTTGGGACGTTCAGTGATGAAATCCATGGAAACACTGGTCCAAGAGACTCTGGTACGGGGAGAGGAAAGAGCTGACCCAGAGGAGAACATCTGGGGGTCTTATGTCTAGAAAATACTGGCTAACCGAAAAATATTTCTTAACATTAGCAACCAGGGAAGGCCACCAGTAGAAATGAGAGAGAAGAGCCACCATTTTCTTAATACTGGTATGTCAAGCAAACCTGGACCTGTGAGACCATGCCAAGACCTTAGTGTGCAGGTGGGTGCAGACGAAAGATCTGCCAATGGGAGGGGTTTTGACAGAGGTCAAGGCTAAAATTTTAGACTGACTAATAATGGGCTTAAATACCAGAGAAGAAGTGGAATCAGCGGGGTCGAAAGAAGTAGAAAAAGCATCAGCCCTGAAGTTCTTGGTGTCTGGATGGAAAGTCAAAATCAACTGGAATCTACTAAGAAACAATGACCACCGAGCCTATCTAGGATTTAGGCATTGAGCAGACTGAAGATAGGTTAAATTTTTATGGTCCGTAAATACTGTGATGGGAAAGCAATGCCCCCTCCAATAGGTAACGCCATTCTTCAAGGGCAACCTTGATGGTCAACAGTTCCTTGTCACAGATACATTAATTGGCCTCAATGGAAGAATTTTTTTTAGACAGAAATCCACAAGGTCTGAGCTTACCGGAGGAATCTTTTTGAGAGAGCACCACCCCTATTCCTAACGCAGAAGCATCAACTTCCAAAATGAAGGGTTTGTATTGATCTGGCTGACACAAAACAGGGCAGAAGAGTAGGCCTGTTTCAAGGCCTTAAATGCAAGAATGGCCTCCTGGGGCCAAAATTTGACTCAACCTCCTTTACAGGTAAGAGAGGTAAGGGTAGAGAAATTCTTGATAAATTGTCGGTAATAATTGGTGAATGATTGGGTAGCTTTCAAACCGACAGGTTGGGACCAATTGAGAATAGCCTCATCTTTGCTCGGATCCATCTGCAGTCCTGTGCGGGAGATCAAATAGCCAAGAATAGGTAGCTGAAACTGCTCAAAAATACATTTCTCTAGCTTACAGTACAAGTTATTCTCCTATAGGTGACGGAGTACCTCCTTAATGTGGTAACGGTGGGAAAAGAGGTCTTGCGAGAAAATAAATATATCGTCCAAGCAAATGACTACCGTATGGTATAACATATCCCGGAAGATCTCATTGATGAACTCTTGGAAGACCGCTGGTGCGTTACAAAACCTGATCTATGCATGGTCTCATGGTACCGTCCTTTTTAACGAAAAAGAACCCTGCGCCAGCCAGGGAGCAGGATTTCCGAATAAATCCCATTTGAGATTTTCCTTCATGTACTCACACATGGCTTGAGTCTCAAGTAAGGATAGAGGGTACACCTTGCTCCTGGGAATGTTTTTACCGGGAATCAACTCTGTAGAACAATCCCATGACCGTTGAGGAGGCAGAACCTCAGATGCAGCTTTACTGAAGACATCAAGGAATTCAGAGTATGGTTTTGACAGAGTCTCAAGCAAGGATATGGTGAGGCATGGAATAGAAGACCCAGGAGGTCGTACAGATTTCAGGCAGCGTCCCTTGCAGGTCGGACCCCAGGAAATAACTTCTGCATGAATCCAATGAAATTGTGGAGAGTGCATTCTCAGCCAAGAGAGACCTAAAATGATCGGACTAATAGCCTATGGGAGCACTAGGAAACTAATTCATTCTGAATGTAGAACTCCTACCGACAGCTGAATGGGACAGGGCCTACTGGTGATTGAGCCATTGGACTCGATTACCATCAACAGCAGTTAATGCCAAAGGCTGTGGCAAAGCCTGTGTGGCCAAATGAAGTTCAGAGACCAAACTGGCGGATTTGAAGTTCCCGGTGGATCACAAGTCCACGAAAGCTTGTAAAGATTGGGGTCCATTATGGGTAGGAAAGGCCATGGGCATCAGGAACTCAGATTCTTTTTGTGGATAAGGAGAAGAGGACTGGGATCCTAGGTTGACCTCTTTAATATCACCTAGAATGTGGTGTTTCCCGGCCTCTTAGAGCAAGTGGAGAGGAGATGCCAAGAATTTCCTCAATATAAGCACAGCCGATTTTTGATGCGCCGCTCCCGTTCTTCAGGGGTTAAGCGGGAGCAACCTTTCTGCATAGGGTCCTCTGTGGGAACAACTGGAGGCAAAGTGAGGGGCCAGACAAGGAAATGAGTGGTGAGAACAGTCATGCTCCTGTGTACGTTCTCTATAGCGAATGTCTACCTTGACACAGAGGGATATAATATCATCGAGGTTAGTAGGCAATTCGCGGGAGGCCAGGTTATCTTTTATGCAATCATTCAGACCCTGCCAGAATGTGGCAATCAGGGCCTCGTTATTCAAGCAGAGCTCAGAAGCAAGGGTCCGAAATTGGACCGCATACTGGCCAGCAGTAAGAAATCCCTGACGTAGATTCAAAAGGCCAGAGGAGACAGAGGACACTCTTCCTGGTTCATCAAAGACCTTGTGGAAACTACTGATGAACACAGTAGCATTCTGGAGTATAGGATCATCATTTTTCCACAAAGGTGATGCCCAAGCAATGGCCTGTCCTGATAGAAGGGAGATTATGTAGGCCACTTTGGTGTGCTCAGAAGAGAAATTCTCTGGAACCAGTCCAAATTGGATGGCGCTCTGGTTGAGGAAGCCACAGCATTTCTTGAGGTCGCCATCAAACTTTTTGGGAGGTGGTATATAAAGACCCCGGGTCCCAGCGGTGCTGGCAGTCGTGGTAACGGCTGAGGTGATTGCCGTACTTACTATTGCCACTGTACGGGATGGTAAGGAGCTTTGGAGAGAGTTCAGACGAGATACCACTCGTTGAATGCACTGTAGGAGCTGGGACTGGTTGGTCTCTTGCTGTTTTACTCTAGAAGCCAGATGAAGCAGTAGCTCCCGGGCGGAGGGTTCATCCTATCCATTCATGGCCAGAGTATTCTGTCATGGTTATAGACACCTTAGGAGACAGAAAGAAAAATTGAGGTTGATGCCAATAATCTTATAAAAGGCTCTCCAGAATTTAGATATGAACTGAGTACAATCTCCTGAGGACATCCGTGCAAACGGAAGATTTCCATGAGAAAAAGGTCAGCTAAAGTAGAGGCGGAGGGAAGACCATTGAGGGGTACAAAATGGGTGACTCTGGAAGAACGATCTATGATGACCCATATGATGGTGCGAGATTTCGAAGGTGGTAGATCAGTGATGAAATCCATTGCCAGGTGAGACCACAGACGATCTAAAATAGGTACCAAAGGACCATATGGTTTCTGTCGGGGAACCTACAAATGGGGCATGTGAGAAGTATTGGCCCAGCGTAATAGTTTAGCACATAAATTAGGAGTAACGAAGATCTTTCATTGAGGACTTAGGGTAGATCTTAATGCCACCATGCTTTTAGGGTCCAAGATAAGTTATTCTGTTCGGGGGGGGGTTCAGAGTCAGAGGGATCGAAAGAATGTGACAGAGCATCTGCTTTCTTGTTTTTCGAACCTGGGCGGTAGGTGAGTATGAGATTGAACCGGGAGAAAAACAGAGACCATCTTGCTTGGCGGGGATTCAGACACTGTGCCATATGTGAATAGAAGAGATTCTTATTATTGGCATAAATTGTTACTGGAAACAAAGCACCTTCTAGCAGATGTCTGCACTCAGAGAGAGCCAATTTGATCGCTAGGAGTTCCTTATCCCCTATGACCTAATTCCTCTTGGCCGGTAGGAGCTTGTCAGAGAGAAACCCATGGGGGTGAGGTTTCCCAGAGTAATCATGCTGAGAGAGAACAGCCCCAGTCCCATAAGATGAGGCATCCACTTCAAGAAAGAATGGATGCTGGCAGTTGGATTGCAGCAAGACATGAGCAATACTACTTGAGGTAATTGAAGGCTAACACCGCTTCCACGGGCCACGCTTTGGCATCAGATGTTTTCCGGGTAAGTGCGGTGATGGGCGCGACCAAATCAGAGTAATCCCTAATAAACTGGCTGTCGAAGTCAGCAAATTGGATAAAGTCATTTCAATTAAAGTCTAGCAAACTTGGTTGTCTCTGTCTGAAAAGATGCGTATGGTACGCATCGACGTACAAGGGCACGCTACGGCGTGAAAGAGCGTACGCATCCACTACACATGGCAGCAACAGTAATTGGTCTTTTACCATACATTTGCACAAACACGCATACTTATAAAATAGTACACATTAATGGTAGTTGCAACACATAGTCAGTTATGTCGAAATATAGTAGTATTTATATGTTATATCAGAGTTACATGCATATTAGTGAAATACACGGAACAGGTTGAAGGAATCACATCATGAGTGCTATCATAATGAACATTGTTACATATCCTACTGTTTGGTTCACTCTGCAAGGGAATCGCAGAGTGCATACACAAGTTATGAATGATAGGGAATTATGAACTACTTAAGACTAAGGAATCCTGGCGGGAAGAGCAGAGCATACCCCCTGCAGAGATGACCCCCTCCTTTGGATTCCTTAGGATGAACCAGCCAATGATTGACGACCCCTTGGACATTCCTGAGACCTGGACCAATAGATGCAAGCTATACCATCTTCATTGTATTACTGTATTTGATTGTGTATATAAGCAGCAGCTTGTAATCCAGAGTGCAGACATCTTGTCCCCAGACTTCAGGATTGAATGACTGCACTGGATCCAGAGCGCCTGCGATAAGTAACGGCTGTATTTACTATTACTTCGCTTGAGCATATTATTCTACTTATTACGAATAAATCTTTGTGCTTTGGAAACACAAATTGAGGTTCGACAATCGTTATTGGTTAGCAACAATACGCACATAACATGGCGATAATAATTTGCAAAACCTAAAAAGCACTGAGTAGCCTTCAGACCCGAAGGTTGGGGCCAATCAGTAATGGCTTTGAGCTTGGTGGGGTCCATACGGAGTCCAGTACCAGAGATAACATAACCCAGAAAGGGTAATTGGATTTGTTCAAAAATACACTTCTGAAGTTTGCAGAATAAGAGGTTAGTTCTGAGTCAAGTAACAACTTCAACTATATGTTTCCGATGAGACTGAAGATCTGGGGAAAAGATGAGGATGTCATCCAAATACACCACTACATATTGATAAAGGAGGTCTCTGAAAATTTTGTTGATGAAAATCTGGAATACTGCAGTAGCGTTACATAAGCCAAATGGCATGACTAGGTACTCAACGTGACCGTCTCTGGTGTTAAAGGCCATTTTCCATTCATCCTCCTCCATTATCCGGATGAGTTTGTACACTCCCTGAAGGTCCAGTTTGGAAAAGATTGTGGCTCCCTTGATCCGGTAGAACAGTTTGGTAAATAAAGGATTTGGATATCTGTTCTTTACTGTAATGGCGTTCAAGCCCCTGTAGTCAATGCACGGACGCAGGCCATCGTCTTTCTATTTAACAAAGAAGAAACTAGCACCAGTCGGTGAGGAAGATCTTCGGATGAATCCATGTTCTAGATTTTCTTGACTTTATTTTGCCATTGCGTTGGTATCAGGGATGGAAAGCGGGTACACTCAACCCCAAGGAGAGGATTTACCAGGCAGGAGTTCAATTCCGCAATCCCAGACTCTGTGTAAAGGGAGAGTGGTTGCCCTTTGTTCACAGAACACATCGGAAAAAGCCTGATACTGGGGGGGGGGTAGAGATAATTCTGGAGAAAGGTCAGATTTAGACAGATGAAGTGGCGGAACCACTTTCTGGATACAATGAGAAAGGCAATAGGAACCCCAGGAAATAATCTGAGCATCGTGCCAATCTAATATGGGAGAATGCAGGCAAAGTCATGAAAGCCTAATGCTACGGGGTTGATGGCCCTGGAGATAACAAGAAAGGAAATGTCCTCCCTATAAAGGGATCCAATTTTCATAGTTAAGGGAACTGTACGAACCCGAATGACACCACCTGAGATTCTACTTCCATCAATGGTGGTAAAGTGGAGAGGTTGTTCCAGTGGTATAGTGGGAAGGGCCAAACGAGCAACCGTGGAAGCTGACATGAAATTACCCACTGCTCCCGGGTTCACGAATGCTGAAAGAATGATAGTTTTGGGACCGTGAGTGAGCAGAACCGAGAAGCCAAAGCTGTCACTAGAAGAAGTTGCGGAGAAAGACTAAGAGAACCTAAGAAGACCGTTCCTGAACCAGTTAGGCCTTGTCTTTTCCCTGTCTTTTTAGGGCAGATACCTAGGATGTGACCAGGGTCATCGCAATACAGACAAAGTTTATTCTTGAATCTTCTCTCTCTCTCCTCACTAGAGAGAGGGAACCGACCACATGGCATGTAATCCTCTGGTGGAGCGACGGGAGACTGGAAGTTGGACCAACAAGGCTGAGTCTTCTCAAGTGTTCGTTCTTTAAAACAGAGGTAAACCTTGTTAGACAATAAGATAAGTTCATCAAGAGAAGAGGGAAGTTCCCTTGAGGCCAATTCATCTTTAATCCGGTCGGATAGCCCTTGCCAGAATATCGCAATCAAAGCCTCTTCATGCCAACACAGTTCTGAAGCCAAGTTCTAAATTGAATGGCATACTGACCACCGGAGTGCTGCTGCATTTGAAACTCTGCCGGGCTCATCAAAAATCCTCTTGATTACGATCAGAAAGTTAGCACAGTTGTGGAGTAGAGGATCATTCCGCTCCCATAGGGATGATACATATGCGAGGGTTTGGCCAGACAACAGTGTAACAATATAGGCCACCTTAGCCTTTTCGCTGGGAAAGTTCCCAGTAAGGAGCTCAAAATGTATGGCACATTGAAAAAGAAATCCTCTGCAGGACTCGGGATCCCTGTCAAATTTAGGAGGGCTAAGTATACGTAACTGAGAGGCCACAGACACAGGTGGAACTTTAATCACTGGTGGGATGGACTGCCCAGGTGCCGCTAATGCGCCAATGTTTCATGAAGTATATCCAGACGAGTGGAAAATCTTTGGAGAAACCTCATTAAATGTTCCAGATTAGCTTCCTGGTTCTCAACTTTCCCGAGCAGGTGTTGCAGGAGATCCCTTGGAGAGGGATTGTCCGCAGGATCCATCGAGGTAGGGTCAGAGCAAACTGTATCAATTGTTTTGTTGTCTGAACACAGAGATCCCTGGGGAGAGGAATACAAGTGTTAGCCTGGTTTAGCACTGGCCAAATAGAGGCGAGGAGTCTAACGGGTTCCCCTGGTCTTCATTAACAACCGCCGCAAGGCAAGTGGTCGGGAACACGCAGGTCGCGGCCCTCTGAACAGTAATTAGGCGCAACACAGCGGAGAGAGAAATGAAAACTCGAAAGCAGATCAGCTAGCCGAGGACTGGTACATTGGCGGTAGCGAGGTACAAAATCAGTATGTCTAACAACGGGCCGGAATCTGGTACACAAGCAGTTGCGCAGTACTGAACCAGGATCCGAGGAAGAGAGGTTAAAACAAGTAAGTACTGGTATACGAGGGGTTAACAGGCAGAAGGACTTTCCAAGAAGAATTTGCAAGAAAGACCAATACAGCATAACAGGGAGTCAGTCTGGGTATGGAAACCTGTTGCTCTGACACTGTTAGAGTGTGAGAGTGAGCTTTACATACACTGCAGAATATGCCGCCTCCCAGCCACAATCGTGACCGCCCTAAACAGGAAGTATTGATCTAACACAGAGACAGAGGGAAACAGAAGAACAGGTGTGTGAGCAGAGTTTGTGACAATGGGCCTGATTCATTAAGGAAAGTTAAGCAAGAAATTGAGTAAGTTTTCTTACTTAAGTTTTCTGGACAAAACCATTTTGCAATGCAAGGGGTGCAAGTGAGTTTATTATTTTGCACATTGGGAAAATACTGTCTGTTTTTTCATGTAGCACACAAATACTTGATAGCTTATTTGTACACTGCAATTTAAAGTAGATCTAGGAAAAAATAGCTAGTATTTTCCTTACGTGCAAAATAGTAAACTAATATGCACTTTGCTTTGTAACATGGTTTTGTCCAGGAGAAAAGTTAAGTAAAAAATTAGTACTTTCATTAATGAATCAGGCCCGATTTCTGTATGCAACAGTGATGCTGAAAAAAGCTGATTGGGGTGTACAACTCATACTGTACTTAGATTGGAAACCAGCAATCCCACTGACTTCCATTCCTCTCAATGTAAAACAAGAAAGTGAATTTACACTTGGCTATGAAACATAAACACTGAATACTCGACGAGTGGACAAATATCGCTTGGTCTGATAAAAATTCATTCATATTGTTTTACACTGAAAGATGAATAAGTGAGGTGTGTTTTTGTAGCACACAATGGGTGCCAAGAGTAGTGTCACATTGGAATTCCCCAGCATATCTGAATATTTTAGCTAATCAGGTACATCTGTACATGACAGCTGTCTGTGAATAAGCATTTCCTGCTTTATGTTATAAGGATTGGACATTTTTGGAATAGTTCCCAGAAGATGACAGTGGGCCTGATTCATTAAGGAAAGTTAAGCAAAAATATTGAGAAAGTATTCTTACACAAGTTTTCTGGAAAAAGCCATTTTGCAGTGCAAGGGGTGCAAATTAGTTTATTGTTTTGCACATTAGGAAAATACTGTACACTGAAATTTAAAGTTTATTTAGGACATGCCCTACCCCAAATATAAATCTGCCATACACTTTAAATATACCTCCCCCTCCAATGCAACATGGTTTTGCCTTAGTTACTTTTCCTTAACTTTCCTTAACGAATCAGGCCCAGTAAATTAAGATTACTTCAGTAACTTCAGAAGTCACCAGATTTCAATCTAGAATCTGTGAGATGAGATGAGAAAAAAAGCTATGTGGAGGAAATCTTCCACCAACTTAATGACTTATGGAAACCATGGCTGTTTTGATGGCAAAGGGGGAAGCAATGCCATATGTCAGTATATAGTTTTTAAACATGTGAAAATCTATATTGTAGATTCCTGAACCGTCCTAAATCTGCTCAATTACAAACATTTCTCTATTTATTGTAATGCTGCTAAAGAAAACTGCCATTGGTTTGAAATTATCACTTTCGGCCTTTATACTTTATAGGTAAAAAATATTTCAGAGCTGTGCACCACAGTGCAAGTAGAAAGTTATATTTTTACAGATTTGCAGTGTTCAATTTGCCTCATTCTTTCCTGATTCAAATTAAGACTACAATAAAGCTTATATAAGTAACAAGACACTCAAATCTCAAATAACCAGTGCCTATATGTAAAAAGTGAAGATAACAGGATTCCAAACAAAAGAGATAGAATGATCATAGCGCATCTCAAACCAGTTCATCAAGTGATTGGTAATAATGTAGCATAAACCCTCCTATACACCCTGTAATTACAGCAGAGTTAAGACATCTGTCCAATAGCCATTTCAGTTGCAGACATTCATGCTTTATCAATGGTCATAGGATGAAAGGAACTAGTGCCATTATTATTATTATCTTCTTGAAGCTTTATATTAGATCTAGTGTCTGTTAGGCTAGCGCCCTAAACATAAACTCCTGGAATAGGTAGTAGAGGTCTTTGCCTATAGCAGCCGGCTTTCCGTAAAGCGAGTCTTTCTCACAGGTAGTCATATGCCGCCAGGTCTTAACTCTAAGTAGTAGGGCCTTATGTTAGGCAAGCACAGTGTGGGTGGTAGAGGATACCTGGAGACAGCACAGAGTTTGAAGTGGTCCAAAAAAACTGATGGACTAGCGAAATGCAACAAACTGGCAGAGGTCAGGGTAACAAGCAAACAGGCAGAATCCGGTAAACAGACAGAGGTCAGGGCAACAAGCAAACAAATAGAATCCGATAATCAGACAGAGGTCAGGGCAACAGGTGATCAAACAAATCCAGGAATCAGGCAGAGGTCACAGTGAAAGGGAGGTCAGAAAGTAGTTGAGACTCACAGGAATAAAAGTGCAACAGGTCAGCAAACAGGGCAGCTATAACTGACAGCAGCCTATCAGCATTTTCAGCAGCAGTCTCAATAATTAGGCATCCCGACTGTCGCCCTAGTGACAGCTGGGACGAGTAGGAGGAAGTGACTATCATGGCAACAGTCAGGATGGACTGCAGAGGAAACAGAAGGATCGCAGCGGCGGCTCATGACAATGTCTGCAGCTCTTCAATGGAGCATGTTTAGTAGTTAGCAGTACTTTTAGGCTTGATTCTACCACAGGAAAAAAAAATTGATGGCATTGACTCTTTTGTATTTTTTGGAATTGAGTAGCTTCCTTTTTTGGCACCCTAAACATTCCCACTGATTCTCAGACACAAATGGCAAACTAATATTCACTCAAATGTTTTTTTCTTTTACAAACTAAAGGGCATTTTTCTTAATAAACATTGTATCATATTCTTAAACAATGAGTGATCTCACATTTTCTATAATATTTCTACTTATTTCTATAATATTATCTTTACAAACTGAAAGGCATTTTTCTAAATAAACATTGTATCATGCTCTTAAACAATGAGTGATCTCACATTTTCTATAACATTTCTTAAAAACTCATCTTTAATTTTTGTAGTTTTCTCTTCAAAGGGCTTTGGCCTGCATGATTAGAACAAAGACATCTTTCACTACTACGGTCCTGCTACTCATATTTATAATACAGTTGAAGTCTACAAATTCCAGTGCTATTTCTAGTCAAGCAATTTATACCAAACTCATAAGAAGATGGTGAATGATCCCAAACTAATTACAGGCGACCTTTTCTTTGCAATATTTGACTATTTTCTGTTTGAATTACACTATTGATGATGGTATATACATAATGGCATCAATTACTTTTTCCTGCAATGGTTTTAACATTTTATAAATGATTATAATATAGTAATTTTAGAATAATACAAGCTAAACCTTTCAGTTTGTAGATACTGTTTTTTCTTTGTAGAGCATGCTGTATCTGGTGAAGAACTCTTTATATGCCTATAGGCCTGTTTTATACAAAATGGGGTCCATAGTATAATTTGAAATATAACTCTCTACTGCAGAAGCATACATTTAACAGCATTAATTAGTTTCACTTTTCCGATACAAAATAATCCACAGCAAAATGTAGCAAACATTAATTTTATTCCCTATACATCTTGGGGGTGACTCATCAAGCATAATATTCTGAGCACAACCTATACTCAGTATTGCTCACACGTATTTATTAGGCTTTGTAAGTTTCCGAATTCATTGTTTTTGAATTTGGTTGCAAGGCTGCTGTTCTCTACTACACAGGACGCTGCAGGTACGTATGTACCAGTCAGTATAAGGTCAGTGTATGTCTGTACACACAACCCTGGGCTGTTCAGCACGGGGATGAATTCCCTAGGGAGTGGGGTCCATAAAAAAATGTGCTGGCCCCCATCTAGGGACACCCAGCCCTGTGCTGAAAGCTAAAGGGCTCTTTCCACACTACTGGTCTGTGGGTGTGAGGTAATAAAGTGTAAAAAAATAATAAAAAAAATATTAAAACACTATTTTGCTTTGTCAAACTGCAAGTCCTTGTCAGCCCAGACTGCCATTAACTGTGTGGGCATGCTGGTGTTTGTAGAACTACAAATACCAGATTACTCATGGCAGCCAGGGCATGCTGCCAATTGGAGAACCACAAGTGCCAGCATGCCCTGGCACAGAGGGCCCACTGAGCTATGTAGTCCCACAAAGTAAAATTTAAATAAAACACACCCCTCTTTTAAACCACATTAGTTTAATTAAAAAAACATATATATAGTATATATTAGGGATGAGCGCACTCGGATTTATGAAATCCGAGCCCACCCGAACGTTGCGGATCCGAGTCGGATCCGAGACAGATCCGGGTATTGGCGCCAAATTCAAAAGTGAAACTGAGGCTCTGACTCATAATCCCGTTGTCGGATCTCGCGATACTCGGATCCTATAAATTCCCCGCTAGTCGCCGCCATCTTCACTCGGGCATTGATCAGGGTAGAGGGAGGGTGTGTTAGGTGGTCCTCTGTGCTGTTTAGTTCTGTGCTGTTTAGTTCTGTGCTGTTTAGTTCTGTGCTGTTTAGTTCTGTGCTGTGCTGTGCTGTGCTGTGCTGTGCTGTGCTGTGTTCTGCAGTATCAGTCCAGTGGTGCTGTGTGCTGTGCTCTGTCCTTCTGAGGTCAGTGGTGCTGCTGGGTCCTGTGCTGTGTCCTGTTCAGTCCAGTGGTGCTGTGTCCTGTGCTCTGTGCTTCTAAGGGCATAGTTATTTCCCCAATATTCCCCTGTGTTTAAAAAAATAAAAAAAAGTTTTTTAAAAAAATACCAAAAACTACTTTAATATTTTTTAATTACCACAAAATTTGCACAACCAATCCTGCAGTATAAGCCCATTGGTACTGCAATATTACCAAGTTCACACATTCAGCAGTAAAAGTCCAGTGGTACTGCAATATTACAAAGTTTACACATTCTGCAGTATCAGTCCAGTGGTGCTGTGTCCTGTGCTCTGTCCTGCTGAGTTCCGTAGTGCTGCTGGGTCCTGTGCCGTGTCCTGTTCAGTCCAGTGGTGCTGTGTCCTGTGCTCTGTGCTTCTAAGGGCATAGTTATTTCCCCATTATTCCCAAGTTTTTAAAAAATAAAAAAAAAAGTAAAAAAAAAAAAAAAAATTAAAAAAAAAAAAATATATAATAATTATAACCAAATTTGCAAAACCAATCCAGCATTATAAGTCCATTGGTACTGCAATATTACCAAGTTCACACATTCTGCAGTATCAGTCCAGTGGTGCTGTGTCCTGTGCTCTGTCCTGCTGAGTTCCGTAGTGCTGCTGGGTCCTGTGCCGTGTCCTGTTCAGTCCAGTGGTGCTGTGTCCTGTGCTCTGTGCTTCTAAGGGCATAGTTATTTCCCCACTATTCCCAAGTTTTTTAAAAATAAAAAAAAAGTAAAAAAAAATAAAAAATTTAAAAAAAAAAAATATATAATAATTATAACCAAATTTGCAAAACCAATCCAGCAGTATAAGTCCATTGGTACTGCAATATTACCAAGTTCACACATTCTGCAGTATCTTGTGCTACATATAATGGAGACCAAAAATTTGGAGGATAAAGTAGGGAAAGATCAAGACCCACTTCCTCCTAATGCTGAAGCTGCTGCCACTAGTCATGACATAGACGATGAAATGCCATCAACGTCATCTTCCAAGCCCGATGCCCAATCTCGTAGTACCGGGCATGTAAAATCCAAAAAGCCCAAGTTAAGAAAAAGTAGCAAAAAGAGAAACTTAAAATCATCTGAGGAGAAACGTAAAGTTGCCAATATGCCATTTACGACACGGAGTGGCAAGGAACGGCTTAGGCCCTGGCCCGTCTTCATGACTAGTGGTTCAGCTTCACCCACGGATCTTAGCCCTCCTCCTCCTCCCCCCCCCTACAAAAAATTGAAGAGAGTTATGCTGTCAGCAACAAAACAGCAAACAACTCTGCCTTCTAAAGAGAAATTATCACAAATCCCCAAGGCGAGTCCAAGGGTGTTGGTGGTTGTCAAGCCTGACCTTCCCATCACTGTACGGGAAGAGGTGGCTCGGGAGGAGGCTATTGATGATGTAGCTGGCGCTGTGGAGGAACTTGATGATGAGGATGGTGATGTGGTTATTGTAAATGAGGCACCAGGGGGGGAAACAGCTGATGTCCATGGGATGAAAAAGCCCATCGTCATGCCTGGTCAGAAGACCAAAAAATGCACCTCTTCGGTCTGGAGTTATTTTTATCCAAATCCAGACAACCAATGTATGGCAATATGTAGCTTATGTAAAGCTCAAATAAGCAGGGGTAAGGATCTTGCCCACCTAGGAACATCCTCCCTTATACGTCACCTGAATAACCTTCATAGTTCAGTGGTTAGTTCAGGAACTGGGGCTAGGACCCTCATCGGTACAGGGACACCTAAATCCCGTGGTCCAGTTGGATACACACCAGCAACACCCTCCTCGTCAACTTCCTCCACAATCTCCATCAGATTCAGTCCTGCAGCCCAAGTCAGCAGCCAGACTGAGTCCTCCTCAATACGGGATTCATCCGAGGAATCCTGCAGCGGTACGCCTACTACTGCCACTGCTGCTATTGCTGCTGTTAGTCGGTCATCTTCCCAGAGGGGAAGTCGTAAGACCGCTAAGTCTTTCACAAAACAATTGACCGTCCAACAGTCGTTTGCCATGACCACCAAATACGATAGTAGTCACCCTATTGCAAAGCGTATAACTGCGGCTGTAACTGCAATGTTGGTGTTAGACGTGCGCCCGGTGTCCGCCATCAGTGGAGTGGGATTTAAAGGGTTGATGGAGGTATTGTGTCCCCGGTACCAAATCCCCTCGAGATTCCACTTCACTAGGCAGGCGATACCAAAAATGTACAGAGAAGTACGATCAAGTGTCCTCAGTGCTCTTAAAAATGCGGTTGTACCCACTGTCCACTTAACCACGGACATGTGGACAAGTGGTTCTGGGCAAACGAAGGACTATATGACTGTGACAGCCCACTGGGTAGATGCATCCCCTTCCGCAGCAACAGCAACAGCTGCATCAGTAGCAGCATCTACAAAATGGCTGCTCATGCAAAGGCAGGCAACATTGTGCATTACAGGCTTTAATAAGAGGCACAACGCTGACAACATATTAGAGAAAATGAGGGAAATTATCTCCCAGTGGCTTACCCCACTTAGACTCTCATGGGGATTTGTGGTGTCAGACAATGCCAGTAACATTGTGCGGGCATTAAATATGGGCAATTTCCAGCACGTCCCATGTTTTGCCCACACCATTAATTTGGTGGTGCAGCATTACCTCAAGAGTGACAGGGGTGTGCAGGAGATGCTTGCGGTGGCGCGCAAAATTGCTGGACACTTTCGGCATTCAGCCAGTGCCTACCGCAGACTAGAGGCACATCAAAAAAGCATGAACCTGCCCTGCCATCACCTCAAACAAGAGGTTGTGACGCGCTGGAACTCCACCCTCTATATGCTGCAGAGGATGGAGGAGCAGCAAAAGGCCATTCAGGCCTACACAGCCACCTACGACATAGGCAAAGGAGTGGGGATGCGCCTCAGTCAAGCGCAGTGGAGACTGATTTCCGTGTTGTGCAAGGTTCTGCAGCCATTTGAACTTGCCACACGAGAAGTCAGTTCCGACACTGCCAGCTTGAGTCAGGTCATTCCCCTGATCAGGCTGTTGCAGAAGCAGCTGGAGAAAGTGAGGGAGGAGCTGGTAAGCCATTGCGATTACACCAAGCATGTAGCTCTTGTGGATGTAGCCCTTCGTACGCTTTGCCAGGATCCGAGGGTGGTCACTCTTTTAAAGTCAGAGGAATACATTCTGGCCACCGTGCTCGATCCTCGGTTTAAAGCGTATGTTGTGTCTCTGTTTCCGGCGGACACAAGTCTACAGCGGTGCAAAGACCTGCTGGTCAGGAGATTGTCCTCTGAAGAGGACCGTGACATGCCAACAGCTCCACCCTCATTTTCTTCCACATCTATGGCTGCGAGGAAAAAGCTCAGTTTTCCCAAAAGAGGCACTGGCGGGGATGCTGATAACATCTGGTCCGGACTGAAGGACCTGCCAACCATTGCAGACATGTCTACTCTCGCTGCATTGGATGCTGTCACAATAGAAAAAATTGTGGATGATTACTTTGCTGACACCATCCAAGTAGACATGTCAGACAGTCCATATTGTTACTGGCAGGAAAAAAAGGCAGTTTGGAAGCCCCTGTACAAACTGGCTCTATTTTACCTGAGTTGTCCCCCCTCCAGTGTGTACTCGGAAAGAGTTTTTAGTGCAGCGGGGAACCTGGTCAGTGAGCGGCGAAGGAGGTTGCTTCCTCACAACGTTGAAAAAATGATGTTTATAAAAATGAATAATCAATTCCTCAATGAAGTACAGCACTGCCCTCCAGATACTACAGAGGGACCTGTGGTTGTGGAGTCCAGCGGGGACGAATTGATAATGTGTGATGAGGAGGAAGTACACACTGTAGGGGGAGAGGAATCAGAGGTTGAGGATGAGGACGACATCTTGCCTCAGTAGAGCCTGTTTAGTCTGTACAGGGAGAGATGAATAGCTTTTTTGGTGTGGGGGCCCAAACAAACCAATCATTTCAGCCAAAGTTGTTTGGAAGGCCCTGTCGCTGAAATGATTGGTTTGTTAAAGTGTGCATGTCCTATTTCAACAACATAAGGGTGGGTGTGAGGGCCCAAGGACAATTCCATCTTGGAACTTTTTTTTTTGCATTATATGACCAAGCAACAGTCGTTTGCCATGTTCAAAAAGTAAAACCAAATGTAAAAAAATTCAAGAAATTAAACCAAAAGTAAAATGCCGTGTCATAATTTAAAACAAGAGGTATTGACGTGCTCTAAAACTACTGTATTGTTGTTTATATTTTATAAACACTACACTTGAAAGCTTGAGTCTTTCAATAGAAAAGTAACTGTCCATTGCACGAATATTTGCAACAGGGACAATTTTAGGGTTAAGAAAGTCAACTAATAATAACACTTCGACGCTGTGTGTCTTTATAAACACTACACTTGGAAGTTGGAGGAGGTATTGTGGCCCCGGCACCAAATTTACTACCGGGGCCACTCCACTGTGCAGTCCATATTTAGGTGTATCAGATATTAAACAACGGTGACAGTTGATGCCCAATTTTTTAATTATATTGTGGCCTCGGTACCAAATTGTGTACCGGGGCCACCCCACTACGCAGTCCAGATACTTGTTTGGTGGAATTCAGACCAGTTGAGGGTTTTATTATTATATTGTGTGGACCACTCTATCTATACCACACTACAACTCTATACCACTCTATTTCCTACTTTAATTCTATTTCATACTTTAATTCTATTTCCTACTTTAATTCTATTACTAATTAATTACCATAAAGAGGAACAAAATAAACCAATTTTACCAAAAGTATAATATGACTTAGACTTACAAACACTACACTTTAAAGATCGTGCCTTTAAATGAAAAAGTCAGTCTTCATTGCACGACTATGTGCAACAGGGACATTTTTTTGGGTTTACAAAGTCAAACAATAACACTTCGACCCTGTCTGTCTGGGGTCTCTCAATGACGAATTGTCTGTACCATGTTTGGAGGAGGTATTGTGGCCCCGGTAATAAATTGGGTACCGGGGCCACCCCACTATGCAGTCCAGATACTTGTTTGGTGGAATTCAGACACGTGGAGGGTTTTTTAATTATATTGTGGCCTCGGTACCAAATTGTGTACCGGGGCCACCACACTACGCAGTCAAGATACTTGTTTGGTGGAATTCAGACCAGTTGAGGGTTTTATTATTATATTGTGTGGACCACTCTATCTATACCACACTACAACTCTATACCACTCTATTTCCTACTTTAATTCTATTTCATACTTTAATTCTATTTCCTACTTTAATTCTATTACTAATTAATTACCATAAAGAGGAACAAAATAAACCAATTTTACCAAAAGTATAATATGACTTAGACTTACAAACACTACACTTTAAAGATCGTGCCTTTAAATGAAAAAGTCAGTCTTCATTGCACGACTATGTGCAACAGGGACATTTTTTTGGGTTTACAAAGTCAAACAATAACACTTCGACCCTGTCTGTCTGGGGTCTCTCAATGACGAATTGTCTGTACCATGTTTGGAGGAGGTATTGTGGCCCCGGTATCAAATTGGGTACCGGGGCCACCCCACTATGCAGTCCAGATACTTGTTTGGTGGAATTCAGACACGTGGAGGGTTTTTTAATTATATTGTGGCCTCGGTACCAAATTGTGTACCGGGGCCACCACACTATGCAGTCAAGATAGATAGATGCGTATTGCGTATCATAGATAAAGTACATTCAGTGGTGTGGGGCAAATTGAAAAATATTCAAAATGCACTGACATTATCAAAAACAAGAGGTTGTCACACGCTAAAACTCCAACATGTAAATGATGGAGAGGATGGAGGAGCAGCCGTATGTGTAGTGTAATGCAGATCTGTTGAAGGTTTTTTATATATTTTATTGTGGTGCCCAGTGCCCACTCCTCTACGCAGTCCAGGTACAATTATTGGTGCGAATCATAAAAGTTCAGGGTTTTTAAGATATTGTGGTGACCCACTCCTCTACGCAGTCCAGGTACAATTATTGGTGCGAATCATAAAAGTTCAGGGTTTTTAAGATATTGTGGTGACCCACTCCTCTACGCAGTCCAGGTACAATTATTGGTGCGAATCATAAAAGTTCAGGGTTTTTAAGATATTGTGGTGACCCACTCCTCTACGCAGTCCAGGTACAATTATTGGTGCGAATCATAAAAGTTCAGGGTTTTTAAGATATTGTGGAGACCCACTCCTCTACGCAGTCCAGGTACAATTATTGGTGCGAATCATACAAGTTCAGGGTTTTTAATA